>NW_005842537.1:46661-127565 GCF_000455745.1 Alligator sinensis
ACCAAATTGGGGCTGATGCAGCTAAATATCATTCCTGATTTTCCTTACGCAGGCTGCAGTTTCATTGTCTTAATAAGAGTACTTTCATGAGTAACAAATGCTTATGCAAATTAGGGTTTGAAGGACTGGAGCAGTGGTTCTCAGCCTTTTCAGACTTGAGGTACCCTTCAATAAATTGGAGGTACCCCTTCATAGACTTGAAGCACCCCTTGAAAAATGCCAGCTATAAGTTTTCACTCTTTTTTCAAACAGAAAAAGAATAGAGCAACTGTTCTGTTGCAGATAACTCAGAAAGAGACCACCACAGGTCAGAATGTTTTTACCAGTAGATTCCTATTTGAAAAATCTGGGTTTATCATGTATATGTTTGCACATCTAAGTGTTAACATTGTGTAGCACCCTGTGGTATCCTGAAGAGGATTTCAAGGCACCCCAGGGTGCCACAGACCCTAGCTGAGAATCAATGGACTAGTGTCACTCCTCATAAATTTTCACTGTATAGATGACCCATAGGGCTGTGAGAAGCTTCAGTCACTGATTCGATTCAGTGGAGATTTGGCTCAATTCAGCGGCCGAATCTCCAAATCCGAATCAAATCAGGAGACCCTTTAATCTCTCCAAATTGAATTGGAACCCTCCAAATCGATTCGAAGAGATTCGACAATTTGGACATAGACACAGCTTTAAATATTTTTTCTACATACCTCAAGGTACCAGGCATCTCATGAATGCTGACATGGTGGGGAGGATGGAGTGTCCCACAGGAGCATGGGGGGGGGGAGGGAGCGCCCCCGGGGTGGTGGGGGGGGGGGGGAGGGGGCAGCGTACCCAGAAGTGGACCAGAAGCACTTCCAGTCCACTTCCAGGTCCACCACAGATGGGAACCTGGGGGATCCCTTCTCCCTTCCCCCCGGCTCTGCAACTGGTCCCTCCTGGGTTGGGGGGCACCTGGGGTCCCCCCATGGCCAATCACTGAGCTGGGGGGGACACAGGGGGGGGTCCCCCACATGCTCAACAGCAAAGTACTTCTGGTCCGCTTCTGGGTCTACTGCCAAGCACACGGGGGGGTCCCCCCACACTTCTGTGAGACACTCCATCTGCCCCACCATTGCAACATTCATGAGCCATGCCTGGTACCTTGAGGTATATAGAAAAAACATTTAAAGCTATGTCTAAGGCCGAATTGCTGATTCTCTGAATCAGCATCGAATCTTCAGATTTGGATTTGGCCAAATCAAATCGGGACAGTGATCTGAATCAACTGTCCCTGATTTGGGCTGAATCTGAATTGAATATGGCCATTTCACACACCTCTAATGGCTCATGATATTACTACCCTAAAATTTATACTGTACAAGTGAAAATTATGTGTAAAATCATAGGCCAAGATGTTCAACAATAGGAATCCAAAGTTAGGCTCTACTTCACGTTTCTCACAATCAGATTATTTATTTAGGTGCATATATGTATATTCAAGAGTCTATGTTTAGATTCCCATTCTTTACAATCTTGGCCTCAGTACTTTGCACTAAAAAGCTAAAAAGCATTCTTAGTCTCCTCTTTTAATCAAGTAAAGCAAAAATGGTTCTACTATATCTACAGAAATCCTGCTTAACATCTTCCAGCAAATCACATTGGATGCAAAGGGGCAATCCTGAACGAGACACAAAGAACATGATAGTAAATTGGAGAATTAAATATCACATCTATGTTCCATTTAAACAGCATCATTCAGCTAGTTTACAGCTCTGTCTCTCATTTCTATATTTTGATCTGAAGCTGGTCTCTTCCCAATACCATAAAAACATCCCTCCAGAACTGGTAGATTCTGTAGAAGTGGAGTTAATGCTAATATTTTCTGAATTTACTCTTGTCACCAGTGGGATAGCTACATTGTTTTCCATGATGTATATATATGACAGAGTCTTCCACAAATTTGCTGTCAATAATTGCAAGTCCTCACTTCCAAAGCTGCCTAAATCTTCTAAATAAAATATCAGAGATAATACTGTCACGTCCAAATCTCACAACATATTTTTCCTCACAAAGCCAAATAGATATTTCATCTCTTATGGCATACAAATTCACCAGGCTCATAGAGATAGCATCTTTTTTCTCTCCTCTGAGGCAAGTAGGATAACATCATCAAATTCATCCTGATTCTTTAGTATTTAGTGTGCATTGGCATTGGTGAATTCTAATCCATTTGGCCTGAGTACTATGCTCTTATGTACATTCATTTCTAAGATCCTGCTTTGGCTTCAGAGGATTCTGGTGCTGTCTCAGAGCTCCTACCTTTCAAACAGTGCATAGTACCCTATATCACTAATGGAGGAATAGACTCAAAATAACAGTGTATATTTGAATGCTATTTATCAGTAAAACTGTAATAAGTCCTAATCAGTTTAATCAGTTTTTCTACATCTACATTTTGCTTATTATAGAAAATTCATAACTTGCACAAGACAAAGTAGTAGAAATCATTAAACAAAATCCTTTCTGTGTACATCCTTGATAAAGACTCTGATGAAAACATTTACTGTTTTCCTGCCCTAAACCAAATTCCTGTTGCTTTTTGTGTTCAGTTGAACTCTGTAGGCTTGATTATCTGTCACCTTACATATTGTGTTAACCCTTAAGCTTCTAAGAAGTATCTCAGAGTGCTGTCACTAGTGCCGCTAGATGGCTCAGGGGGTGGGGAGGAGAGAAGCCACAACATAGGCCCACTCTCTTAAAGTTAGCATGTGCTGCAAGCAGTTACATGTTCATTGTTAATACCCTCTCTAATGTGCACCTTCTGGTCTGTTGGGCCCCTTGCAACCAACTGGCATTTGCTCCACTGGCATTTGCTCCACTGTCTAAGCTGTCATTAAGGAGCATAAAAGTCCAGGATAGCTAGTCCCCCTGGAAGTAATGCCTCTTGAGACAGTGGAGGATCACAGATCAGTCATTTTATGTCAGTGGAGCACACTAATGATAATTTAACTCAAGCTGCATAGCACAACTCAAAGTGGTCCTTGTCCAAAGTGGAGTAACTATAAGATGCCTACAAGGCACTTAGTACTTGTTAACAAGGCCCAATATGCAGGTCTTGGCATTTTAAGTGCTATTAACATGATCTAATTGTAATGTGTAACTTCATCCTAAGAAAGATGCTTAATGTGTATGATGGGGGTCTCTGTGTACTTGGCAGTAAATTAGGCTTAAAGTTTAGCTGAAGCTGCAGAAGATCGATCTAACCTTGTCATGGAAAAACAATCCAAGGGAATGAGTAATTCTATAACCACCACACATAGCTCTGTTGAAGCATTAATTAATTTGCATGTTCCAGCATTTCCCTTCATTCTCTGAATTAAAAACAAACAATGACTGGAACTAGCTCTACTCAAAATATTTTTCCTAACCCATCAGAAAGCCAATAATTTTCCTTCTGAGCCTCCCTTGCAAGTAAGCTGAGTGAGGAGTGCTAAAGGCATCTGTGTTATTCTCAAAAGAACAAGGAGTTAAATTTATAAAATCATAAAACTTATTTATTCAGAGAGCCTATAGGTCTACTATTCCCTTCTCCAATCTCTGAGCAAATGTAACAACTTAAACATAACACTCCTAAAGGTATCCACACATCTTCCCCCTTTACATGTAACATATCCCCATATAATACTAACATTGGCAGTTTAGTTCAACCCATAGTTAAAGCACATTTTAACAGGTCTCTATTAGTCTTTGTGCTGGCTTTTTAGCTCTAAGCGATCTTTCCAGTTTCTCTGCATTCTCAATCCTTATTGGTTCAATTCTTCTTTGGTTTCCTAGTTCAGATGTCTCTACTTTTGAGTCATTTTCAATCTCCTCTGTCGTTTCTTGTTGCATTGATGTTAGCTCTGTTTCCTTTGGTGAATCTCAAGATGCTGCTTATTTTCTCCCCTTTACAAGCTGCAAGTATTGTCTGTTCCTCCTTAATACCCGTCCTTCCAGTGCGACTACTTTATAGAATCTGGGACCTACTCGATGGGAAACTAGTGCTTTTTGTTTCCACATTCATCCATCTGAAATAAGCACCATATCTTTGTTGTTCAGTTGTGGTAACTCCCTGGAACCCCTTCCATAGTACCATTTTTGTCTGAGTTTGTCATTTTTTTTAGATGTTTCACATATTGCTTTCTAGTCCCTCAGTGGTATCCATTCTCTTAATCAAACCTAGAGTTTTACACCTTCACAACACAATAGTTGGCACTAGCTTTCCTGGGACAGTTGCAAGTTAATTTTTTACTATGTTATCCTTGTATCTAACATGCAGTGTACAAAACCCTTGGTTGCAATCATGTTCCCATTGTATGCTCGAAGTCTCACTTACGTATTTTCATAGTAAACGGTTTTAGTTTTCATTTTTTGAATAATGTATTCTGGTATTACATTGACCTGTGCCCCAGTATCTAATTTAAAAGTTACCATTAGTCTATTGGTGTCCAGGGTGATTGTCCAATTCTCAGAAGAATGAACTTCTTGCATTGTGCAATGAGGAATTCTTCCATTTCCTCATTGCATAAAGCATGCACCTGCTGTTTTTTGTGTGTTGCATCGTGCTCCTTTCTGCAAACTGTTGCAAAGTGATTGAATCTTTTGCATTTGTTGCAGTGCTCACCAAATGAAGGGCATTGCATGGGTTTGTGATAACCCCCACAGTATCTGCAGCTGACCATCGTTTCTTCAAGCAGTTCTCTTTGGCCTCTGCTTGCCTGCTTTGTAGTGAAGTCCTCCATTCTGTATTGTTTGTGTGTTGCCTTAGGTTTTTGAAGTCTTGTAATCCTATCTAGTTCAGCTTGTTCTGCTTTTCCCCCCAGCATCTGCAGCCTGGCATTTGTTATCTCAGCCACTTGACACATTCTAATTGCCTTTTGCAAGTTAAGCTCAGGATCCTCTAACAGTCCTTTCCTGAGGCTTGTATCCTTTATACTTGGTACTATTTGGTCTCTGATCATGGACTCTTTTAGGTCTCCAAAGTTTCATGTCTGGGTCAGCGGTCTGAGGTCTTTGACAAACTCCTCTATTGCCTCACATTCTTTCTGCTGTTTCATGTAGAAATTATACTGTTTAATGGTTTCATTTTGTTTGGGTATACGATATTCCGCAAACTTTTTTATTACTGTGCCATAGCTTTTGCTTTCTGTTTCTGACAGTTGTTAGGGTATTATAAAGAAACAGTGCTTTTGGACCTGCTATATTTAGAAAAATAGCGATCTGGGATAGGGACAGACATTACAAATAAATTGGTTTCAGTGATCAGAAACTGGTTTAAACTTGTAACAGAACATAAGTTCAGTGCACATAAACCAGTTTCAAAATGGCTGAAACTGGCTTAACATGAACCTGGATGAATGTAGTATCAGACTTAACTGATTTGGGTCAAATCAGTTTATGCAATGTCTGTCCCAGACCCCTTCCTGGTTTAAGTTAAATCAGAGTCCCCCAGCATCCCAGATTGTTTACAGCCCTGGGCTGCACTGTCTGCTCCAGAGAACAGGGCTGTCCCTGCCCCTCTGCTCCCTAGCCAGATTTCCAGTGGAGACTGCAGGCACAGAAGGGTTTGCCTTACTTCCCTCTGCCCCCCTCCTCCATTGCTGCTCGCTGCTCCAGCAGGGTCATCCCCACTCTCCCTTCCTCCCATCTCCCACAGCATGAAGCCCAGCCCCATGGACCCTAGGCATGTGGTATGCTAGCTAATGCTGAGAGGTGTCTGTGTGCCTGTCTCCAATTTCACTGGGACAGGCAGACAGAACAGTGTCTACTTAGGGCTTTTTGAAGCTAATCAACAGGTCAACTGGTAATGTCCCTCCATTCCTTCCTTGTGAAAAGCTGTTTAAGAGCTTGAACTAATGAGAGATGCTTTTGTTTTGTTGATGACAAAACAAAAGCATAAACACTGTGTTATCAGCCTTTTGCTCTTTCCTCCCTTGTCAGGTTTGCAGACAGTACGAAGAAGCAGGGAGAAGGAGATTGAAAAGCTCAGTATCATTAAAAAAATGCATGCACTTCCCCCTGCCCCCGGTTTGCCTCAGAGTGCTAGCCTGGGGCTGGCAACTTCCACCCTTTGAGCAGTGAGCAGGGAAAAGCCTGGGATGGTGCAGGCAGGGTGGAGGTTTAAAACCCTCCCTAATCACAGCATCCTGCCAGGGCCTGGCCAAGCCCCACCTCAGTTCAGCATTGTGGAATGGAAGGTAGGGCTACTCTAACCCCCCTGGTTTCTAACCTGAGCCACTGCAGGGATGCATCAGCATTTCTTCAGTCCAGAGGGAATGTCTATACAGTTGCAAACTGGTTCAACCTAAGTGGGTTAGCCTTACCTGCAATGATTGAATCAATTTTTCCTGAGGCTAGGGCAATTGATGACAGATAGGAGGGACAAGGCTGGACTCTTCAAAAAGTTTTCTGCCTCTGTATTCCTGAACATGGATCAAGACAAATCTCCCAATTGCATTATAGATAGACACAGGAGGAACACCAGCCCACCAATGGTCAGCATCAACCTACTATAGGGACATTTGGAAGGACACTTGAATGTGTTTAAGTCAGCAGGCCTCGATGATCTTCATCTAAGGGTGCTGAAGGAATTGGCTAGTGTCATAGCAGAGCCACTGGCACAGCTGTTTGAGGACTCATGGTGCTCAGATCAGGTCCCAGAGGACTGGAAAAGGGCCAATGTGATCCCTATTTTCAAGAAGAGGAAGGAGGAGGATCCGGGTAATTATAGGCCAGTTAGTGTCACCTCTATCCTTGGGAAAACCTTAGAAAAAATTATCAAGGATTACATTTGTGGGAGCCCAGCAGGAAAAATAATGCTGAAGGGCAACTAGCCATAGCAGGTAGATCCTGCCTGACTAACCTTGTTTCTTTTTATGACTAGGTCACAAAATGCTTAGGTGCAGGAGTCAAGATAGATGTCATCTACTTGGATTTTAAGAAGGTTTTCGATACGGTATTGCATCCTGTTCTCATAAACAAACTGAGCATCTGTGACATAGATGATTACACAGTCAAGTGGGTGGCAAATTGACTTAAGTGTGGCACCCAGACAGTAGTGGTAGACAGGTCAGTATCGACCTGGAAAGATGTGGGAAGTGGGGTCCCCTAAGGCTTGGTCATTGGAACTGTGCTATTTGATGTCTTAATCAGTGACTTGGATGAGGGCGTGGAGAGCACTCTTGTCCAAATTCATGGATGACATGAAATTATGGGGTAAAGTTAACACACTAGTGGGAAGGAATCGAATTCAGGTGGACCTGGACAGGTTGAAAAAGTGGGCAGAAGAGAATAGGATACAGTTCAACAAAGATTCCTGTACACTATAAAGTGCTGCATCTAGGGAGAAGGAATCACCAACACACCTAAAGGCTACAGGATGACCTTCTCAGCAGCACAGTGGCAGAAAGGGATCTCAGAGCCATAGTTGACTCCAAGATGAATATTAGCCATCAATGTAATGAAGTAATCAGTAAAGCTAACTGCACTCTATCATGCATTAGCACTTGCATCACGAACAGGTCCAGGATGGTGATACTTCCCCCCCTATGCGCCATTGGTCAGGTCACAGTTGGAGTACTGCATCCAGTTCTGAATGCCACACTTCAAGAGGGATGTAGATAACTTTGAGAGAGTCCAGAGGAGGGCCACTCATATGGTTAGGGGCCTGCAGTTAAGGCCCTACGAGGAGAGACTGAGGGACCTGGATCTCTTCAGCCTCCACAAGAGAAGGCTGAGAGGGGATCTTGTGGCCATTTACAAATTCATCGGGGGAGAGGGGGAAGCAAGAAATTGGAGATGCCCTGTTTACCAGGGCATCCCTTGGAATCACCAGGAACAACCACCACAAACTGACAAAGAGCAGATTTCATTTGGACGTCAGGAAGAACTTCTTCACAGTAAGGGTTGCCAGAATCTGAAATGGGCTTCTAAGGGAGGTGGTGCTCTCCCCTACCTTGGGGGTCTTTAAGAGGAGACTGGACAAGCACTTGGCTGGGGTCATCTGACTCCAGAGCTCTTTCTTGCCCAGGGCAGGGGGTCGGACTTGATGATCTATTGAGGTCCCTTCCAACCTTAACAAGTATGAAACTATGAAACAATTCAGGCTCAGGCTTTTTGAATGTCTGTCCCTAGCCCTTGAGTGGATCTTCCTTCTCTGTAACTCCACTGGCCATCATATAATTCTTCCAGTTTTCTGCTGCATTTCTAGATAGTTTTAATTCTTCTGGAATTCTGAGTTGCTCCATTTTTCTGTCTTTCTTCATACCCCACTCCTGTCCATGTGTTATTGTCAAAAGACCAAAGAGTTAAACTTATAAAATGATAAAGCTTGTTTATTCAAAGGGCCTCCTTAGCTCACAGACCTACTCTTCCCTCCTCCAATCCCCAAGGATATGTAACAACTTATACATGACACTCTTAAAGGTATCCACACAGCAACCACAACCACCAGCATGAAAATCTGTTTCAAGAAAGTTACTAGGAATGGGATGTTGTCACCATCTTCCTATAAGGCAGTGGTTCCCAATCTGTGGTATGGGTACCACCAGTGGTATGCAGACAACCTGTCAGTGGTGCAAATTAACAGATTTATTATAATTACTTTATATGACAAAAATTTGCTGGTGGTACTTAAGGTTGTATCATTTTAAATTGGTGGTGCGCAATCTGTCAGAGTTTGGGAACAACTGCTATAAGGTGTACCAAACTGTTTCAGTTGGCCTAACCAGATCTCCGAGGACAGACAGCAATTTAGGCTTAAAACAAACATTGGATTTATTCTGGGGATGACTATCCTGGTGTGTGACTCGTATCAAAACAAGCAAATGCAGTTTAAATGCAGTGCAAATGCAGTGTTAAATCAGATACTTCACAGGTGGGACACTACATTTGTCCATCTGTAGGATACCAGGATAAAAGGCTGTGTTCTGAGAGAAATCCAACATCTATTTTTACCTTGGACAAAGGTAAAAACAGACCTTACATCTGAGGCAGTTCTGATTGATTCAAGTTAAAACCTGAGAATAGCATAGCCCTTTTCACAGGTAGATTGTCCCTGGAGTAAATGGCAATTAATACTCCACAGGTACTTAAAATGAAACAATGGATTTATACCTCTGTAGGATCCCAGGATAAAAGGCTTTGTCCCAGGAAAAATTCAACATTTTTACCTGAAGACACATGGCTGAAAGAAAGAAATTAATTCTCGCTGACTGGTGTTTAAATAAAATTTTAAAAAGAAATCTGTGTATGATTGTTTATCTCCCCTTCTTTCCACAGAAGATCTTTCCTGTTTAGCACTATTTTTTAAAGCCCATGAAATCATATTTTTCAATATTTTTCTACTTCTGCCTCTGATGAAGTTTGCCGCTTCTCTGGATACAGTAACAGTATCCTTGTTAGATACGACTTATCCCTCTGGCTCATAAATAGACCTTCTGAAAAGTGTTCCCATTTCCTATTTTAGAGGGGACAGGATTATGCCAAATGTCAGGTTTATTACTGGAAGCACCTTCTCTCAGTCATTCTGGTAGGCTGTCTTGGCACCACCTTCATCCAAAAACCTTGCCTGCACAAGTGATCCTGTGTCCTTCAGATCTCAGGCAGGGCATTGCTATGTCTCTAGTACTACTTGCTAAATGAAGGGGTGTGATGACAGTGGTTACAGAACCTTCTGTGGTTCAAAGGCATGAGTGTGAATTGTCCTTTAGACTCAAACTAAAAGTTATCACTTATCAACTCAGTAGTAAATAGTTACCTGCTCATTTGGGTTAAGGGGGTTCAAAGGAAGATGGAAACAGTACTAGTCTATAAAAGGAATCACTCTGTAAGGGCCTTATTGCATAGGCTGCTTAGTAGAACTGTGCAAAGCTTCAGTTGTTGATTCAATTTGGAAGAGATTTGGCCCAATTCAGCTGACAAATCTCTGAATCTGAATTGAACCAGCAGACCAATTAAAAGGTCTGAATTGATTCCAAGCCTCTGAATGAATTTGGAAAAGATTAAAAAAAGATTTGGAGATCTGGGCAGTCCCCACTCACTGTATCAGGGAGCTGGACCCAGGTTCTGTGCCAGTAATTAGGGGAGGGGTGGGAGGACTAGGAGAGGGAAGAGGGGACCATGGAGGGACCACTGCCAGGCCTCATCCTCTCAGCTCCCCTGAGTGCCTCCCGACCCCTGCCCTCTCTCACAGCCCCACCAATGGCTGCCCCACCTGGCCCCAGCATCCTAGCACTTAAAAAAAAAAAAAAAAAAAAAAAAAAAAGCCGCACACTCACTGGATGCTGCCACGGCCATCAGGGCCTCTGGGGGCTTGTGGCAGAGCACCCCCCCACGCAGCAAAGGGCAGTGGGGGGCAGCAGGCATAGCCCGCCTCCCCCACCTGGCAGTATCCAGTGAGTGCAGGGCTTTAAGTGCCGGGACACTAGGGCCGGATGGGGCAGCCATTGACGGGACTGAGGGAGTAGGCGGGGGATGGGGCCTGTTCAATTTGGAGATTCGACCCATTCAGCAGCAGCCAAATCTCCAAATCAGATTCAGCTGAATCTATTCGGGACAGTGATTTGAATCACCGAATCAAATCACTGTCCCGTAATTGGCTGAATCTGAATCCAAAGTGAATACTAGCTGTTTTGCACAGGCCTACTGCTTAGAACATGCTTTATTTAGGTCATAGTAAGCATCACTGTTCTGTATTAGAAGTTAGAATGTGTTCTGAGGAGTGGTGTGGTAATGCTTACTATTATCTCTAAGTGTAATGTGCAACAGTGTGTGGGACAGCATTGACCCAGTTCAAGACTCTGGTGCAGTGCCAGGGCTGGTACCAGCAGTAAGCCAATTGTCACTCCCAACCCAGCACTGCACCAGAGCTGATTTTCAGCCATAGCCCCAGAACCTTACCTGAGGTGGTTTAAGACTCCAATTCAGTGCCTGGGCCCTAACCAACAGCCACCAAGCTGTGATAGTATTATCTCTGCAGAGCAACTGGACGACAACTGAACCCATATTACTTAATGAAATCTAGAGATATTCCTCCCCAAAAGTCCTGGTTTTGCTATGATACAGTCATACTTAACACAAGTTTTACTGCTTCAACATGAAGACACTTGAAGTGCAGTTAACACACTCCAAGTGTAACATGCAATATGGCCTTGCTGGAGAGAAACTGGGGAGAGCCTATATATTGCTGGGTCACTTTTTGTGATTTACTTTCTCCCTGGCCATGCTCTCTTTTAATGAGGTTTTCAGGGCCTGTATCTCTTTCCTCAGTTGGTCTTTCTCCTTTTCTACCCTTTGTCCTTGGGCCTGCAACTCTACTCACTCCTGTGTTCTGTCTTTTACCTCTGTCTCCAGGGACTGTTTCTGCTCTTCTAATGCCTCATGGTTGGCCATATATTCTCTTACTTTCTCTATTTCCTTTGTTATCGCTTTCCCCGCTTCTTCTGCTTGGGCATAGCTCTCCATTAGCTTCTCTCGCAGTTCTTCGACCTGGTATTCTGCTTGTAAGCAACGCTCTTGCCAGCCTTCCTGGTCCTCCTGCACTGCTCCTGTTTGGGTTACTGTACTTGTCACCTCTGGACCCTCCAACTCCCTAGAGTCTTGGCCCTTTGTAGCCGTCTGACTACCTGCTGCTCGTAACGTTTTATTTGCTGCCTCTAAGGCCCGAATCTGCTGCCTTAGGGTCAGCCTTTGCAGCTGTGACTGCTTTTCTTTCTGCGTTAGTTCCTGCCTCTCTAGCCGAGCTGGCTTCTAGGTGGGTTTCAAGGGACCGTACCTGTTCTTCCAGGTGTCCTTTTTCCACCTCCACACTTTGCAATTGGGACTGTAATTCCTCGTTCTCTCTCACCCCAGTCTCCAACTCCTTTTCCAGGAATAGGTGTCGCTCATGGAGTGCATCGTATCTTGCCCTCCATGCTGACGTTTCCCTCTGCATCTCTTGCAGATTCTCTTCTCTCTATCTGCTCCTTTTGGCCTCTTCTGCCATAAGCCGTTCTAGTGCTCGAGTCCTCTCTGCTTCTACTGCAATTAAGCGCCTAATTCCTTTAGGGCCTCCTTCCTTTCTCCCTGCTTGTACCCACTGTTCCAATCCAGCGGCCTTTACCTTCGCCTGCTCCTTCTGGGATTGGGCTACCTCCAGATCCCACTGTAGCCGCGCAATGTCTTCTTCTAGCTCCCTCACTTTTAATAGCCAGCTAAAATTTTCTTGCTTTAGGCTCTCCATGTCCTCTCTCTCTGCCATGGTTCTACTCTTGTTCCTAGACTAGACCCAACGTCTTTCTTTCTATGACTTTCTAACGGCAGTCTCGTCTTTGATCTGGGCTTGCTTTCCCAAGCCCCTCAGTCTCACTGCCTTGTCTATCTACAACTGTATCCTAGCCCTAAGGTTCGTTTCCCCTTCTCAGGGACACGGGTTCCTTCCCCGTGCACGGCCGGTTCCCGGCCAATGCACCAGTGTCACAGCGGGGTCCCTTAGGAGGGCCGTGATCTCCTCGAGGTCTCTCGCTCCGTGTCAAGGCCGGCCCAAGGCACCCTCTTATTCTCACCCACCACGTCTTTGATGTTCAGTAGGTTCGGGAGGCTGCCTAGGACTCCCTGGGCACGGCTACTCAGGACCTCTGTCTCTGTGTGTTCCTGGACCCCCTGGGGGTCTCCCAGGGAAATGGGTGCTCCCTAGGCACCCTAGCCTTATGGGCTATGCGTGGCTCCTACCAGCCCCTAATACCACGCCCCAAGGCTTGCTGATGAGAAAGACGTTGTCCTGTCCGAATACACCTATGCCCACTCTTGGGCCTTCTCTCCAATAAGCTAGTCCCCTCTGGGACGTCCTCTCTGGCCATCGGTCTTTTGGGCCCACCGCCCTACTACCCTCTCTGATCCCGGGCTCACTGCGCTGCTATCCCCTTTTACCGGGGACAACCGCAGCCCCTTGCCCTTCTCCTGGGGCGCTGTGCCACTAACCCCTTCCGTCGGGGTCTACCACGGCACCCTGCCCCGGGTTTTCCTGCAGTGTAGGCCTATCACCGGGTCCGCCACGCCCACCCTGGGCTCCTCAATATCGCCCCGCTCTAGGGCTCCTCAATAATCGCCCCTCCCTGGGGCTGGGGTCTATGCACCCCGCAAATGATGCCCTTGCTGGCGTCTGTTGCACCCGTCCTGGGCTTCCTAGTATGGCGCTCCCCCTCTTCGGGGCTTGCCGTGCCCACCTTGGGCTTCCCGACAGTCCTGTATGACGTTCCCCCCCTTTGGGGCGCGCGGTGCCCACCTTGGGCTTCCCAATAGTCCTGTATGGCGCTCCCCCTCTTTGGGGCTCGCCGTGCCCATCCTGGCACTGGACTGCACCCCACTGGCGCTAGGGCACCCCGCACCCTCTGGGGTCCCTATGAGGATAACGCACCTCCTTGGCACTAGGGCACCCCACACTCTCTGGGGTCCCTATGAGGATAACACGCCCTCTTGGCGCTAGACTGCACCCTCACTGGCACTAGGGCACCTCACCTTCTCTGGGGTCCCTATGAGGACACTGCGCCCTCTTGGCGCTGGGGCCCCCACACTCTCTGGGGTCCCTATGAGAACACTGCGCCCTCCTTGGGCACTGGGGCCCCGCTCTCTGGGGTACCTATGAGGCCTCCTCCAACCCCTACAGCCTCACCCAAGCCTCCGGTGTAATATCAAAGCCTGAACATAAACTCGAGCCTCCTGGCTATAACTCAAACATAAAGCCTCCTGGCTAACCCATGGTACTCAAACCTCTCAGAGCTGCCATCCTTCTCTCAGCTAGAGTGGTTCCTGCATTGCTCGCCTCCTAGTTCCAAGAGCTCCTGCCCCTCTGGCTGCTGGCAGAGAACTACCAGCCTGGCCTCAGCCCTGGGCTTTATAAGGGCCAGGCCCTGCCTCCTACAGGCAGCTGGCTCTCCTTAGTTGCCCTGGCAACCCACAGCTGTGCTCATTATGTTCTGCCAGGGCTCTCTCCCCCTGGCAGTTTCTACTCCCTAGGAGCAGGCACTGAGGTGCCCTGCGACACCCCCCACCCCAGTTTTTTACCCTTTTATGTTCACTCTGAGATGAACTGCCTTTCCCAGAACACAGCCAAAATTTGGATCCCTTTTCAGGGTTTTTGGTTTTAGCCATGTTGGTCTAAGGCCTTTTCAGTTAATTATCCAGATGGAACATTACTGATTCACTCTGTTAAGTAAAAGAGATGAGTAATACAGTCTACTTATTTAAATTTTGCCAGCAGTTCACTTGTTTAAATACATGCTGCATGTATCTTCTTATGCAGGTTGCAAACATTATTTTTCTTTCACTAACTCAGGTCAAATAACAACAGAGAAAAGGCACTGTTCTAATTAGTGTTCTTATTTAGTGTGATCTTTATATAGTGAGATCAGATCTTAGGACAAAATTACCAAATATGTGACTGTCCTTAGATTTTTTTTTTAATTTGAGTGTTGCTAAGTTGACTTCACAAACTGTGGAACATGCAACTTTACAAACAGCCACCGTTCACACAGCTTTGCTCTCACTTCACACCATACATTCACACATAAAACATGTTTTTGAAAGTCAGAATGAAGAAAAAAGACTTTTTCCTTGTTGTAAGTAGCAGAGCAGCAGCAACTCGGGAGCCAAGCCTACTCATTGTTCTGCTCTGTGTGGATAACATGGGCTATGGACAGATATTCAAAAAGCTTGAGCCTGAATTGATTCAATCTTTGCAGGTTAGTTTAACCTGGGTAGGCTAAACCAGTCTGTAACCATACAGACATCCCGTCTAGACTGAAGAAATGCAGGCACATGCCTGCGGTGGCTCAGGATAGAAGCCAGGGGGTGCAGGAGCAGCCCTCCCTTCCCTTCTACAGTGCTGAGCTGAGAGGCCCCAAGCGGAATGCTCTGATTAGAGAGGGGTTCCCCCCAGCTCTTCTTGCTGTTGACAGCAGAGCATTAAGTTATACAGCAGAGAGTTACACAGGGAGTTGTTAGTATTTATCAGCCCATCAAACAAAACAAAACAGCCTGTCTCATTAGTTCAAGCTCTTATTAAACAACTTTTTCCAAGGAAGGAATGGAGGGACATTACCAGCTGACCTGTTGATTATCTCCAAAAAGCCCTAAGCCAACACTGTCCTGTCTGCCTTTGCCCTGTCTCCCACAGCACGGACCATAGACAGCATGTGGTGTGCTAGCTAATGCTGAGAGGTGTTTGTGTAAGGCAGAGGGGAGGCAGGAATCCCTGCTTGATGTGGGGGTGGTGAGGGGTGGGAGGAGCAGGAGGAAGCCAGGCAGATGCCACTGTATCTGCAGTCTCTTCCAGAGCTGTAGCCTGGGAGCAGAAGGGTGGGGCCAGCCCTGCTGGGCTGGAGCAAAGAGCAGAGCCCCACCCAGAGTTGCAAAGCATCTGGGATGCTGGAGGACTCTGATTTAACTTAAACCAGGAAGGGGTCTGGGACAGACATTGCATAAACTGGTTTGACCCAAATCAGTTAAGTTTGATACTACATTCAACCAGGTTTATCTCAAACCAGTTTCAGTCATTTTCAAACTGGTTTATGTACACTGAACTTATGTTCTGTTACAGGTTTAAACCAGTTTCTGATCACTTAAACCAGTGTATGTGTAATGTCTGTCCCTAGCCATGCAGACCTTACTCTTGTTTTCACCTGGAAGAAGCTTTAGTGGCAGAAACTGCTCCTACTGTATTTTCTTGCATATAATGCACACTGCAGTTTCTAGCAGCTGGTGTTTGTGGGAAGGGTGCATGTTATATGCAAGCACATATGGTATTTCTTTAAAAAGAAATCAGAGAATCGTACTCCAATACAGGATTTATATGCTGGGTGACAACTAATATTGAGCACAGCTGACCAATGGGTGCTTAGAAAGATAGCCAAAAAGATGTTTACGGAAGATACTTTCTTGATCAAAACCCCAGGACTGAACATACCCAAACTTTAGTTAAAATCTGATCCAGATTTGAACTTCATAGTTTTGAGGCTACTAATAAAAATGGAAAGCAAAACAATACAATAAAACACATTGCTCACGATCAAGATGCAAAGTCTCCTGCTTGGAATTCTGTGGGTATCCGGATAAGCCAATCACTTACCAGAAAAAGAAAGCTTTGTGTCCACAGTGCCTCAGTTCATGCCAACTCAGCAGTGTACCAAAATCACAGGTAAAATATACTTGCTTTGTGCTTGAGGAAAAAGTGAGATTTTCTAAAATTGACATGTCCCTTATGGTCACTGTCCTTAGCTAGAAGAGGCAGTGTTCCAACAAATTGGAAAGCTTGAGAAGGACTGACATTTTAAAAGATATACGTGGCACATAATAGAACTGAAGTACTACAAGCAACAATTAAATGAATGGGGTAAGCCCCCCTGCAGTCACCAAGAGCAGGTCTCCGGTTTGTTTGACATGATCCCAACCTTAGCACAATAGAATCAAATCTCAGAAAAATGTAATATAATTGTCCTTATTTTTGTCTTTTAGGTTGCTTTTATGACAAAGCGCTTCAGGGGATGTCAAGCTAAAATGGTGGCTGCGAGCTGAATGAGAGGTGTGCTGTGCCCCCGCATCAAAAACACACAGCAGCAGGATATTCAACTTGAAAAATGTGCCCAGAAGGATTCAAGGGAGATCTGTAATGAGAGTGAGGCAGTAAATCACATCTGTGTCACTGTCTGTAGTTGCTTTAGAAGTGTAATACAATGGTGCTTTCCAATGAACAAAGCAGAGTGTGAATGCCTGTCTGTATTGCACACTACTCTCATAAAGAAATCAATTTTTCATTTTTAAATATAACACTGCACCTATTTACAAGTTCTAAGGCTAAGCACTGCAATTTGCTGACACGAACAACTGATTCTGTAAACTTTACTTCAGCAACCGCAGGTAATGGCTGTGGGGAATTCAATCAATAAATAAGCTCTCTCTTCTCCATTGTTGAATGATTTCACCACCAAATGACTTTGTTTAATGCTGTAAATGTGACCAACTCTACTGTGCCATTCAAGGGAAAAAGAAATGTTGAATCTGAAAGCCACGGGCAGTAAAGAACCACACACTATAACCATTTCCCTAGAGGTCTATCAGATGGTTTGTGGATAACCATAGAGGCAAGAGGGGCTGTCTGGTATTGTATAATCTACAGAAAGATTGAACAGGGGCAGGGAAAGTACTTGGGTATTACAACAGGTTCAACCTAGAGTAGGCAGGAGGGGATTAACCCTCTGCCTCTAGCTAGAAGGAGGATTGGGCTTGCCTACCAGGGTGCCCTGGTTTGCAGGATGCAGTCAGCTCATGAAATTAAATATGAGTCAGAGCCAGTCTTTTCTTCCTGAACAAGGTGATAAACTCTATAGATTAAATTCGACCTCTAGAAAGAGGAGTGGGGTCTAAAATGAAAACTCCTGGGAATTTCCTCTCTTTTCCTCCTTGAAGCCAGGCTGGAGTGAGTCACTTTGGAGGCCTCCAATTCTGAACATGGCTAAATTAAGCCTCATTTTGAGAGAAGGGGGAAGGTGGCTTTTGAGAAAGCTGTTTGATTAAACATATATTTTTATAATCAGGTCAAAAATTGGGTTTTCCATCAACTTGAGGCCTGCTCATTAGTTTTTAACAGTTGAACCACTGAAAAATTAAAATTTTTTTACAAGTTTCCCACAAAATTTTTTGCTCTTTCTTTTTTTCTTCCTTTCTTCCTTCCTTCTTGACCAGGTCTGTTTTCTGATTCCTTGCCCTTCCATTTTGGGCTTTGTGAACTTGTATCTGCTACCACTGACCCCAACTGATCATTTTTATAGCCAAGTATAGCAAGCATATTGGACTGCCCCATGCTCTTGAATGCTTGTGGCATACTCCCATGCCAACTTTGTGCTTGCCATATACTGGGATGATTTCAGGGTGAAAGGGGTATCTATTGAAAATACACAGTCACTTCACATAGCAGATGTGAAGTGACAGGTCATTTCATCTTTGAACCCCAATGGTGCATCCCCACAAGTGGGAACATGAGTTTCCCCAGGGACAACTAGCAGTGGCACATACTTGTTCCCAGGCACATCTCTGCATGCACACCCTGGCATGCAGCAAATTGCCCAGGGTGGGGTAAAGGAGGCTGGAGTCAGCGCCTGGGCAGGCCTCAGAAGCCATACCAGTGATTCTGGGCCCCGCCCTGAGGTTGCAATGGTGGCAATCCAGGCATGCAGAGCCTGGCCTGCAGCTAGAGTTTGGCTCTAGCTAGGTAGGCTCCAGTTTCAGGTGATGCACACTGCCACCATGTACTCTGTTTTTATCTCGTGTGGGCTTTTTAAATACTGGGGGTTTCCCAGTACTTCATTTTGCTGCTGTGCTGCAAATATACAGCATGGCAAATGGAATCACGAGCACCGTGTGCGCTTCAAAGTGCCTCAACAAGCTTTGAGGCACCACAAACCACACATTCCTGCCGTGTGGGCTTTTTAAATACTGGGGGTTTCCCAGTACTTCATTTTGCTGCTGTGCTGCAAATATACAGCATGGCAAATGGAATCACGAGCACCGTGTGCGCTTCAAAGTGCCTCAACAAGCTTTGAGGCACCACAAACCACACATGCCTGCTTGTGGGGACACAGCCCATGAACCATATCTGCCTAATATAACTCCACTGATATCAGTGAGGTTATGCTACACGATTAATTTTTCTAGAGAGCTTCAGGTGAGAGAAGTCCTGTTGTATTTATTTGTCTGGTCTCAACAGGAGAAGGAAGGCCTGCACCCTTTAAGGGTTTTTACCACGTTTTGCAATAAAATACTGCAAATAGATGTTTAAATCCACTGAGGTATACAAAATCATCTCTTACTCTGGGCAGCCTGTCCCCAGGCCTAGTACAGAGCAAAAGGCAGGAGTTATAAGAGCTTTATAGAGGAGATATCCCATTTTGTTTTGATTGTTTTCTGGTGAATTTCACTGAAGATGCTAGCTGTCAAAGGAAGTGTGATGCTGGCCAGGGAAAGAATGCTCTAGGAATATATCTTGTCAGTGCATGTACTTGTCCACATACAATTTCTGATTCACCTCAGCTTAGTTAGCTGTCAAAAACAAGTATTTAAATGTTGTCAGTCCTGCACGGCCAATATAACTGCAAATGAAATCTGTATTCCTCAGGGGTCATCAATATAATTGCCACACACATTTCCAGAGTCTTTGACTCCAGAATTGGCGTTGTTATTCTTTTCTCTATTTTCCTCAAACCCATTTTTGTGTGGAATTTATTACTTGTAAAAGTTGTCAAATTAATAGATGTCAGAACTGAAATCCTCTGTGGCTACCACACAGGCAATAACACCTCTCCCTCAAGTATTACTTGGCTCAGTGTTCGAGGGGGACCACTTCTACAGATCATTGGCATCATTAAGTCACTGGCTGAGACTAACAACAAGGATGTCAATTAGTGCCAAGTGTGGAATGTATTATCAATGTTATTACAGTTAATGCCTATAGGCCTTAAGTCAGATAAGGGCTTGACTGTGTAGGTGCTTCATGTATAATCCATATAAATAGCACTCTCTCCTCTGAGTTTACAATTTAAGTAGAACAACTAGACAAATGGTTGTGGAAAAAGAAGTATTACTGTTGCAGGGGATGAGGAATTTTACTACTTTATGATGAGAATACTAGGAACTGAATATGCAAGGTCAGACCACCATAAAAAAGAACTGTTTACCAATGTTTTACGTTTGCAAGTAGTATCTTTTAAGATATTCAGAAAAAGTAGTGAAAAGCATTTCTCCAAAACTCCTTAAGTCCTATGGCACCGAATTAAAAATATTGCATATAAGCATTTGTCAAGAATGATGTGCAAGCAACTAATGCTGCAGTTAAATGCATTTTTCCAAAGAATCAGATGCCTTCCCATTGCATTTACCAAATATATCTATATGAAATGATATTTTGTAAGACATGAATCAACATAGCATATGCTACAGTGCCTTAACTTCCTTTTCATGGAAAATAGCTACTTTACTAGCATCTGTTATAGTCCTGGGGCATGTTCTGCCATAGTTTCTCATTGAAAACTTCAGTTGGTCACCAAGGCTTTTCTTGGTTAAAAAAGGGGATAACAGACTATGGTTCCCATTGTTTTAGAGCTGGCCCTGCCCTTTGTGGCCTGCAGATCCATCTAATTACCATTTTAATTGCCTTTCTTTTCTTTTAATTTCACCTGATTAAAATATAAGGGTGTTTCAGAAAGTAACAGCAATTTCAAAACAAAACCATTTTGTGTGCAATGAGTGGAAAACTCTTTGGGGCTACAGTGGATGGTTACATGAATGCACCTGTCATTTACAACTCTCTACAGAAGTGATGTGGTTCCGTAAAAGATCACTGCACACACAATGGTTTCATTTCAAAATTGTCGTGACTTTCTGAAGCACTATTAACACAACGCTGTAATGAAGGGGACAGGTAGATCCCCTATATTGTTTTCCTGGTATGAGCCTCATATTTGTTTCTGTATGTTTAATAGTAATAGAATCCTATAATCTTTTTTCTCTGGGATGGGGAAATGCACAGAGTCCTGAGCTGTACTTGTGTTCTAAAATTGTCCCCAATATAACTTTGGTCTTTTGCAGAATCTGTAAGTGAAAGTATGGTGGAAATACAACTTAGAAAACTGTCTCAAATTTAACATACATTATACATTTACATGGTACCCAACACTGTGGTGTCCATGTGCCTCCAGAGCTATGTACAGGCATTGAAAAAGCCCAAGCCTGAACTGATTCAGTCTTTGCAGGTTCATCTAACCTGCGTAGATTGAACCAATTTGTAAGTGAATAAATATTCCCTTTTTATTCCAGAAATGCAGGCACATGCCTGCAGTGACTCAGGCCAGAAGCTGGGGAGTGTTAAAGTGAGCTCTCCCTTCCCTTCCACAATGGCCAAGGGAAGTTGAACTGGGGGAGGGGTGTGGCCAGGCCCCGGCAGGCCTGAGTATGATTGGGGAGGGGTTTAAATTGCCATCCTGGCTTGCAGGGACCCCATCCTGGGTGTGCTGGGGAGCTCTGCCCGCTCTGCTCCCACCCACAGCACAGCCCCTCTCAGCTCCCACATCGGGAAAAGGCTTGCAGTCCCTGAGACCGCATGGGGCTGCTGCCCCTCTCAGGATCCTTGTCAGGCATGGCCCAATGCAGGTGAGAAAGGGAGGGAGGGGGGAATAAGCCCCTATCCTCCCCCTTTGCTTCAGGGGGCCATGCCGGGCTGGCATCTGGCCATGCCCCTGCCCCTGCTCCAGCTAGAGAGCCGAGGTATGGGGCTAGCCCTGCTCTCTGGAGCAGAGAGCACAGCCAAGGCCAGGGCTACAGAGCATGCTGGGATGCTGGGGGACTCTGATTTAATTTAAACCAGGAAGGGGTTTGGGACAGAAGTTCCATACACTGGTTTGACCTCAATCAGTTAAGTCTGATACTATATTCAGCCAGGTTTAGTTAAACCACTTTCAGCCATTTTCAAACCTGTTTATGTGCACTGAACACATAAACCAGTTTCTGATCACTTAAAACAGTTTATGTGTAACTTCTGTCCCTGATGTAAGTGTTAATCCCACACTCATCATGAATTTGACAAAAGCAATTTTTATGTAATTTTTATCACAGAGCTGTCACATTGAAAGTCTCCATAACTGCTAGTAAAGAATTCTCCTGAAAAATAAAGCCTATCACCACTGCTTTTAAAGTTCCTTTTGCCCTTACTATAACCCTGCTAGATGGGAAGAAAGCAGGAGCTTTGATTTCAATTCCTGCCATAGGTGGCATTACAAAAAACACATGGAAGACTGGTTTAGTGGATTTTCTGAACACAGACATGAGCAGCCACCAGGTCCAAGGGGTCACAGTAAAAGGAAAAATCGTGACCTGTTTATTAAGGCACAATCTTTCACAGGCCCTGGATAGCTCTAGCTGTTTTTAAATATTTAATACGTCCATTTTCAGCACTAGAGATGTGCATGTACCATAGTAAGTGAAGGTACAGTGCCTGCTCCAAAGAGCTCCCAAATTAAATCAGGCAACAAGGGAGAGATCAGGCAATGGGGATAGAGGGAGGAAGGAGCTTGACGGGTGAATTTATGGAGATGTTTAAGCAGAACAATATGCATTCTGTCAGCGACTTGTCCTTTAGGCAGGGCTAAGCAGTTGTAGGATTTCTGTAACTATATCTGCAGACTACTTATACATGCACCAGGCACCCCACATGAGGGATACCCTTTGAAAACAGATACCCCTTGTCCACCCAGGGATGCACTGAACACCCTCATTATATCTCAGCCATTGGCACTGATATGCCTGGATAGCTTTGATACATAAAATCCTGTGGGGGAGTGGGAACAGGTATCTTGAACATATACAAGTATGATAAAATAAAAATATAATTTAAAGGAGCTCTTTGTCCATGCTTGACTATTTAGGGTTTTCTGCTCCTGAACTGTAACCTTTGATGGAATGGAGAAAGGTGGAGAAAGAGGGAACAATTCAAGCTGAAAAAGTAATGTAGCCAATTTCTGAAGAAATCCCAGGTTGTCCCGGATAAATGTTTAAATCCTTGTGGTTTATATTTGCTGAGTCTGAAGATTTTGTATATGAATAACATTATTGGACAATGATGCAACATTGCTAGGGAATAACTCTGCTCTGTGGTTATTAAGGCAGGGAGGTTAAATCATTATGTGCAACAGAATTCCCATTGATTTTCTGTTACAGAATAAGAACACAGCCGATTTTTACCAAATTGTCCAAATTTGATTTCTGAATGAAAATACTCTCCCCCTCCAATGTACAAGTTTTTTGACCAGCACCAACTATAATCATGGGCCAAATATATGGTTTATGAGCAGCCTGGAATTGGAGGCAGTATATACTAGCCAGACCTTCCTTGGCTACATAACGCACAGGTGCAGCGGGGCATCCTTCTGAATGTGGGTAAGCTTCTCTCAGATGTGCCTTGCCTTCTGCTGTGAAAAAGACATGAACAAGGGCACCTCCATTCATAGTGCCACCTCTCCAAGCATAGTGTCACTTCCAATCCCCTTGGAGGCAAGCTTGAATCCCAGGTTATACAGGGGCAGTAGTCACAGGTGGTGGGCCTCCACAGGCTAGCCACAGCCTGCTGTAAGTCACACTTCATGTTATATATAAAAGATTCTTCTTATCCAAGGCCAGGTTCAGCTGACCTTTGTTGTGCTGACCAGCCCTTTACTTAATAAGGAATAGCTTTGTAATGAGCAGGTCTGCTCACAGAGTCTGGTTCTGCTCAACAAGTCTGAGGAATCAGGATCTAGCCCTCTGAAAATGAGGGGCTCATTTGCTCTTGAGCCTAAAGAACTTAAATAAAGGGAGTGCAGTGCGTCTGTAAGTGTTTACTGGTATACATAATGTATACCAGTGTTTACTGGTATACATATGATGAACCACCCAGGTACAATCCTGTTTTACTTCAGATTGTTTTGAGATTCATGCTGAATAATGGGCAGCTAAAAGGACCATGGCAAAATCACCTCATTAATAACAAGTTCAAGTGTGAATTAAATATGCAGGATGAGCCACAGAAACAGATAGGATGGCCTGGCTTTCTATGGGTCTAAATTCTCCTTGTGCTGAAATTCTTTTTCATCACAGTACTTTTGCTCCCTCATACATGAAAGTAAAGCCAGACTACAATGGCAAAGAAAATAAAAGGCATTGCATAATTGTATTTAGGAGCTCTCCAGCAACAAGCATAGATGGAAGTTGGACACAAATGCAAGAAAAATGTACTCCATTTCATTTTTAAAAATATTATTATTCTGTCTCTTGCTCCAAAGTAATATGTTTAATGCAGTAAATGTCCTAGGCAATGATGCATTTTAAGCAACAATTTGGTTTGCTATTGACAGAGTAATGCTGCATCTGAAAACCTGGAATATGTGACTTGGCACATAAGTCGTCCTATTTATAAAACCTATAGCGACTAGTTGTACAAGCTCACTTATCAATTCCCTAGCAGCCTGCACCCATCACAATGATTCCTTTATCAATTTAAAGTAAAATTACTGAGCTTAAGGAAACAGCATTTTTTTTACTTCACTGCTGCTGAGCTGAGCTGAGTTCTTCTGCTGGCTTCTAAAAAGTTGCTCCTTAATAAACTAAAGATAAAGTCTGCTGGAGAAAAAAAATCAATATATGGTCCCTTTGACCTGTACAAGGAAATGTAAATTTACCCATGCTATCTTGAAAGCAACCCTTGCAAACCTAAAAGCTAATCTTTAGATCTATCATGTTTGCTCAGAAGCAGAGAAAAAGATGACTGTGGACACTGAGTAGCTGTCTCAGATCACAAATGCATAGTTTTAAAATATAAGAAGCAGCCCTCCTTCTGGTCATTATAAATATGCTGTACCATCTCTACTATCCAAGGCACAACTGTGGCCAGCAAAGATCTGGACTAGACTGACAGTCACTGATCCTGCCAGTGTCTCTTTTGAGATTAAATTTACTCCTCAATGAGTAGACTTTGATTCAGCTAGGAGACAGTTGTTCTATTATACCCTGTATTGGTAACCAAGAGCATCTAGTCTATCCCCATTGTAACTCACCAACACCTTTCAAATCAGAATGCTCACAATTCTAGTTCATCATAAACTTGTGATAGCTGTGCCATTCAAATCTATCATTCATGTTACTTTTGTTCCTCCAGGCTGGAAAAGACATTACCTGACCTTTCTGATAGGTTTTAGACTTTGGTCTTGAGCCTAATGAATTTGACCCATGGCATATAGGTAAATAAAATTAGTATGTCTGTGAGCATAGGATATACTCTGTTGGATATAATGAAATAAGCTATCTGGACAGCACCACTTAACAGCCAATGACTAACAAAACATGTGATACAAGCACGTATTTAACAAGCACACACATCAGCGTCTTGAGCAATAAATGTCGATTCCCTAGTTCTTTTTCTACTTTTCTTGAGCATACTAAATCTGCACGGTAAGCAACAGACACATGTAAAATTATATTCATGCAAATGAAAAAGCATGTGTATCTCCTCTTTATCAGCAGCTGTCATCCCTGCTCTGTTAAAAGTTCTACATTTCAAAAGCCATCAATCAGCAAGAAGACATAGTTTCTCTGTTCTGAGCCTATTAAAGAGGCTCAATAAAAAGGGGAAAAAAGCAGGATGAAAGCAATAGGAAAAAAAGAAAGACTCTTGCGGTTTTGAGAAGCATTACCAATCTCATCTCCAGTAATTTTTTTCAGGTCTGTTTCAAGCACTACTGAATTTACTTAATGTTGCTCTCAAGCTCATAAAACACTCCACACAATTTCTTTTTCATCCCAGCAAAACAGGAAAAGATTCAACACATTTATTACAAATATCTTTGAAATCTAATTAATCTTAAACTGCAAACAGGCTATCTATTCCCTCCCCGCCCCCGCCCCTTTCTTTTTGCTGAGTTAATCTGCAGCTCTGTCAGCTAAGGGCACTTACCAAGGGCTTTTCGATGGGAGAATGCAGTTAGGCTCTCACACACTGGAATAGCTGCTACCCAGTAATGAAGCAGGAACTGAGAAGTCTCACTCTTTCAATAGCTATTCAGGTAGTGCAGCCAGCTTTCTCTAGCTCTCTGCATACACTCACAGGCACAGACACACACACAGGCGCAATAAACTCTGAGCATAATTAAGAGAGCTCCTTTCTACAAATTACAGCAGCAAGCAATCCCTATAGCAGCATCTGTAGTGTGATCTCCTTAAGGAAAACAAGCTAACAGAAATCCAGCACCCTTTTTGTTTTCTGTTTTAGGGTATGAAAAATACACCTCTTGGAGACTTAAGTCAACTGATGTGCAACAAGGAGGTGGTTTGGGGGGGAGGGGGGAGAGTTTTAATTTTTTTTCTTTCTGTGCTGAAAGTTTTATTATGAAATTCAACCTAGTTTGCAATCAAATCAGAACCATCACTTGTTACAGAGAAAACGGCCTCTCAGGAAAGCAAAACTTGGATCGATAGTTTCATGCATTTAATAACAGTATTTATGACAGAAAGCTTCTCTGGTAATAGATTCACCATTTAGAAAGGAAATAGTTTGGTAAATATATATCAGTGCCTTTTTGTGCCTAGGCACCAGGAGGGAGACAAAAATGTGTAAATTAACATGCATATTTGTGATAGATTTATTTCTCTTGAAACTAATTTGAAAAAGACAAAGCAATAATCTTTAGTTATGTATTGCATGTGACATGTACAGGTAATGTATCAGATATAGGTGTTGGCTATTTGGCCCTAATGTACGTTGAATAAAAATTGTTAGAAACATTTGGAATAATATTGTATTTTGCAAGAAGACTGGAGGGATTTAAGAAAGTTAAACCTCCTAAACATCCTCTTTCTATTTAAGAACCTACCTTATCTGGAGCTTTAACCATTATTTTTTTTTGTCACTTCTGATGTCATCTTAATTGAAAATCAGATAAAAAATATCCCAACCATCACTAAAATAGAAGTGCAAGTCTCTATGAGGTTTCTCTCTATTGATCTTTCTCTATTTTACACACAAGTGCTCACACACACACAAAAGTACAATGAGAGAACAAATAGAAAACTGAGGAAAAAATAATTGATTTCCTTTAATTTAGTAATAATATCTGTACTTTAGAAAGTAATAGCTTTCTGTATCTTGGCACAATATAAAACAGGGTCATTTACAGGGCAGATGCCACCTTAGGGTGAAAAAAACTCAAGCAGGGCATATTAATGCCACTTTGCCCCACTGAGCTCAAAAAGCAAACAGCACAACGCAGCCAGCACTGCAGGACCCTAGTGTGAAGATGCCTTCAAGGACTGCTGCTTGGTACCATCAGTGGCTAATGCTGTTGTTAGAAGTATGCAGAAACTTTGTAATAAAGATGGAAATGGGAAGAAAAGGAGAGAAAATAATTAACAAAAGCCTATTGAAAAAACAGTCACAACAGACAGAGCTCTATATTGACAGTTCTATCTAAAACAGTTTAAAGCCTTGAGACTTTCCCTGACACTTTCATTCAGCTAGCTAACCAGGTGGGAGTGCATTTTTTTTTAATACAACTGTCCAGCTGATGTTAATTCTTTAAAGCATGTATCTGATATTTAATTACTTTTCACAAATACAAATACTTCTGGGTCTTCACTGGCTTTATTAAGAGGTCATTAAGGCTAAGTACAGATGTTCAGAAGCCTCTGGCAGAAGCATTCTAACTATCATGCTTTACTTAAGTGTGTGAGTGAACCCAACAGCCCCTTGCGGTCTAGTAGGGGGTCTCCGAGCCTGCCAGCACTGGCTGTTGAGGGTGTTCCCACATACCTCCAAGGAGACATGGCCAGAATAGAAGCTTGGTCAGAGAGGCCCCTGTCCCAAGGCTTGTCCCCCTACCAGCTGGTGACAGTCAGAAGCGGTTGGTGGGGAGAGACCCTGTACCCTTTCCATGTGCCTGGGGCTGCTGTGGGTAGTGAGGGACCCTGGACCCCTTTCCCCACAGCTTCCACACCTGGGCTATGCTGTGGCATAGCATGGCCTGGCAGGGGCAGCTTTGGCTTTGCCAAACAGCGGCACACTCTGCCTGAGCTCTGCTGGAGGCCAGAGCATAGCACCACTTGGGAGGGCAGCAATCACATACTAAGTTAACCCTCAATGGGATCTGGCACAGACATTCGATAAAGCACTCTAACAGAAAGTGCTTTAGGCTAGCACACATCCATCAAGGGTTAACTTAGAGTGCAATCCGCCAATTTTAAATTGCTCTCAGAGCATTGGACATCTATTCAGTTACAGTTTTAGAGTGCTTTCTGCCTGCTTAACGTGCAATATGTGTAACATCTGTGCCTAGCCTAAATGTATATTGTACTGCCAGAGGATATTTCAGTGTTTTGACACAGGGATAGGCTAAGCCTAGAATAGATATAGCTCCCCTTATTCAGTGCTAGCCTACCATTCCCAATTAAAAGGACACAATGGCTTTGCTTTTTAAAGCACAGGATGGAGGGACAGATAACCTAAGCCATTTGACTGACTCTGCCCAAGTCTTACTGTATAACCTTAGATTTAGGGATGTCTTCCAAAACAAGTTTCCAATAGTGAGTTGGGTTGAGGAGGCTTAAAAAATTAGTTGATGGTGCAGAAAACACAGGCCTGTTTTGAGTTTCACAACTGTGAAATGGAGAAACACTTACCTATAGCACTGGCATCTGTGGGAGCTCTCTGTGTGCAGTATTGTGCATAGAAACCTGTCTTCACAGATCACAGACTATATTACTTCAGGCTCCCTGGAGTAGTTAATGTTGAATGGGAGAGTGGGACATGAACCTTGAGCACTGTCAAGGGAAGGGAGGATACCAGAATGGAGATGGGGGCGGGGAGTACCTCCCTCCCCTGTCCTCTATACCTTCCCTGCATCAGGTTCAGCACCAGGAGGACAGAGAGGCAAAGGTGCTATGTGACAGAAGAGTGACTGGAGTTTCACTGCTGTGGTGGGAAGGGGATGATCACCCCTACTTTTACTACTGAAAAGTAGGGTCTTTTGGCACTTCACGTATGTGTTGGCAACAAGAAAAGGAGGTGACATCTCCACCCCCCTCCTCCCGCTCCCCCGCACCAGCAAACCTCTGGTTGCTCCTCCTCTGGAGCCAGGACAGAAAGGAAGAAGGTGCAGTGGGAGGGGGCTCTGTACTGCCCAGAGTTATGCCTCTGGCTCCCTGTTCATCAGTCTTTGATAGATCAACTTGGAGACTGAGGGACTGATGGGTCTGTCATCCCTGACTTGCCCATCAGGAACTCCTAAGATCAGGACTGTTCCCTTCTGCCACTGGCAGAACTCTTGATTAATCTTCAAGGAAATTCTCAGTTCATCATAAGCTTCTATTACTTGATATTAGGCTCACCCAGGATGTGCTATAGGGGGCACAGGGAGTACACAAGTCTTATGTATAGGGACCTACTTAATTCATGATTTCACAGATTTCATAGACACTGCAAAATCCAGGAATATCCACGAAATCTGAAAAATCAACAACAACAAAATAAAAAATAAAATGCTGGGAGCCAGCAGTCTTCACTGTTGGGAGGGGAAGGCATTGGCTGGCAGGGCAGGACAAAGGGCAGCAGACAAGATAGCAGCTGTCCCCTTGTCCCTCCTCCCCCCCCCCCCCAATGGGGCCTCTCTGCCAATCAGCAACAAGGAGCAGGGCAGCATGAAGGGCAGCCAGCAATCAAGACGGTGGCTACCTCCTTGTCTCTATCCATCAATCAGCGCTGAGGGGAACGGTCTCTCCACCAATTAGCACTGAGGGGTAGGGCCACTGCAAAATGCCTACAAAAACAGATTTGCATGCCACAAGCAAGCCACGAAAAACCCTTTGTGTAGCCATGATTTAAGTAGGTCCCTACTTATGCATTATGGCTGAACTCTGAATTCATTCTTATGCTGGAAGGCACCCTAAGCCTCAGGTAATTGAAGAACTGTACATGGCTATCACAGAAGGATTAGCTCACCATGCAAATAGTACAGGTCAAAGGATACTTCTATATAAAAATGCAGTGTTAAATACCAAAATCACTTGTTTCTGAAATTAAGTCCATGGACAAAAATCTGTTTACAGTAAGGGAGCAGCCAGAACAGTTGACATTTGACACACATACATGTTGGAAAATAATCTTTTCAACCCTCTTGTCTACTTCTCCATCATGAGGTACAGATACAACACAGATACAACATGAGGTACAGATACCCCCACCGGGATCCCCGATGGTCCCAGGGGGGGCACAGCGAGGCCCAGGATCAGTGAGAACCTAGTCAGGGAACTTCTGGTGGGACTAGACATGTTCAAATCAGCAGGTCCTGACCATCTCCACCCCAGAGTGGTGAAGGAATTAGCAGAGGTCATTGCGGGACACCTGGCACAGCTCTACAAGCACTCATGGTGCTCTGGTGAGGTGCCAGAGGATGGGAAAAGGGCCAGTGTGGTCCCCATTTTAAAAAAAGGGAGGAAGGAGGACCCAGGAAACTATAGGCCCATTAGTCTTATCTCAGTCCTGGGGAAGCTCTTTGAGAAAATTATCCAGGTGCATATATGTGAGGGAGCAGCAGGGGAGATTATACTTAGGGGCAACCAACATGGGTTCATTAGAGGCAGGTCCTGTCAGACCAACCTGGTGACCTCCTACAACCAGGTCACAAAAGCCTTAGACACAGGTGTCATGGTGGACATAATCTTTCTGGACTTTGGGAAGGCCTTTGACACCGTCTCTCACCCCATTCTCATTAAAAAATTAGGCAACTGTGGTGTCGATGTCTACACAGTCAGATGGGTTGCAAATTGGCTGGAGGGCCGCACCCAGAGAGTGGTGGTGGATGGGTCATGGGGGGGATGTGGGCAGTGGGGTTCCCCAGGGCTCAGTCCTTGGGCCCACACTGTTCAACCTCTTCATCAATGACTTAGATGAGGGGGTGAAAAGCACCTTGTTCAAATTTGTGGATGACACTAAGATGTGGGGAGGAGTGGGCATGCTGGAGGAGAGGGACAGGCTGCAATCAGATCTGGACAGGTTACGGGGTGGGCGGATGAGAACAGGATAGGTTTCAATACTGACAAGTGCAAGGTGCTGCACCTCAGAGGGGAAGAACCAGCAACATACCTACAGGCTGGGGAACTCCCTTCTCATCAGCACAGAGGCAGAAAAGGATCTTGGAGTCACTATTGACTCCAAGATGAATATGGGCCAACAATGTGGGGACGCAGTCAGGAAGGCTAACTGCACCTTATCATGCATCCATAAATGCATCACGAGCAGGTCCAAGGAGGTGATCCTCCCTCTCTATGCGACACTGGTCAGACCTCAGTTGTAGTACTGTGTTCAGTTTTGGGCACCACACTTCAGGAGGGATGTGGGGTCGAGAGGGTCCAGAGGAGGGTAACTCGCATGATCGGGGGCAGCAAGGCAGGCCTTATGAGGGGAGGCTATGGGACCTAAACCTGTTCAGCCTCCACAAGAAAAGGTTGAGAGGGGATTTGGTGGCCATATATAAACTTACCAGGGTGGACTAGCGAGGAATGGGAGAGACCCTGTTCCCCTGAGCACTACCAGGAGTAATGAGGAATAACGGCTGTAAGTTGATGGAGAGTAGATTCAGGCTAGATATCAGGAGGTGCTACTTCACAGTTAGGGCGGCTAGGATCTGGAACCAACTTATAAGGGAAGTGGTGCTCGCTCCTACCCTGGGGGTCTTCAGAAGGGAACTAGATAGACACCTAGCCAGGATCATTTGACCCCAGTACTCTTTCCTGCCATGACAGGGGGTCAGACTTGATGATGTGCTCAGGTCCCTTCCGACCCTACCAACTATGAAACTACGAAACACCTCACAGAAGGGAAAGGAGAAAAAAAAGGGAGAAGAAACTTTATTTTTAGAAAGATATCAGGGGCTTAGTTCATTGGGGAACATATTAATTCAGTCTGATGGGTAGGATGTCACAGGTGAGAAAATGCAAGTTACACTTTAATAAAATGACTTGTTTTGTGTAGTAAAAGTAAAGAGGCCAGAGAGAGATGTCCTATAAATTATTACTGCACAACTTTGAAAGAACTAACAAATCATCTGTGACCCGTGAATCTGATTTTACTGCACAAAGTGCTCTGCCTCCTCTAGGGCTCTTACCTTGACGCGTGTATCTATTTGCCATACTTCATTGATATAAACCGATTTCTGTGGTTTTTCTGTCAATACCTGTACTTAACTTTTTAATGTATATTATTGAAACTCCTGAGCTCCTGTTTTAAAAAATTCTTGAAAAAAATGACTCTTGCTTTGTTTGGAATGTGTATTAGTGTGGTTTACAACAATCTCTGAAATAGAAAATATGTTTAATATGTCAGACGATGTCAGGGATACTTTTTATTTATGTGAAGATCCATAATCACGAGTATGAACAGTGAATTTTGTATCCAATAATACTGCCAAATGAAGCCTCCCTTTTCTTGAGATGCAAAGTAACAAGTAATAGTGTATCAAGAATAGACATGAAGAGTCAGTGGATAATACCATGGTACTTCTAAATGGGAAAACACCTGATTATCTGTGGAGAGAGCAGATAACTGGCTATCAGCCTATCTGAAAGTCATGTCTGGTAATTATCCAACTGATTAGTACCAACACTCACTAATGCTTCTTTTTCATGTGTCCTTTTCCCCCTTCTCCTCAAACCCAAAAGCTATGCAGGCGTCTGATTAGCAGGAGAGGTTACCTTGAGAAGCCATTGTTACTCCTCCTATTATTCCTAGGCAAAAAAAATATGTTATAAGATAAAATTAAACATATCATTAATAAACATGTTATTTCATAAATTATTTCAACATCAGACATTACAATAAATTCAGAGGTAAGAATCCAAATATGTTAAAGTATGAGAATATATACAAATAACCTTAACTCTATTATATAATAACACATCATATGACAGCTATATGATTATATGTAAGCTGTTTTATTGTTTGTTAAGTTAGGTAGGTTAGGTAAAACTGATTTAAAAGACATTTTCTCCTCCTTTTTTGCCTCATCATGATCCTCCCTTCAGCCTTACACAGCCATGCAAGAAGCTGAACACTAGCTAGTTTTAATGACTAATTTTTCACTGTTGTACGTGTCAGACCCTGATAAAATAAATGTATTCATTTTAGCACATAGCACAGAAGCTTTTATACCTATGATCATACAAAATTTATGGCAGCGAGCAGGGATTTTTTGGTACTGCATTAAAAAAAACCCCAAAAACCCGGCAGCCAGATTCTGTGCTCAATTATATAAATGTAAACCTGTCTTCAGTGAAGTTACTGCAGGCTTATACCTATGCAAATCAGAACAGAATCTGGCCAGCAATGCAAAGGTAATCAAGCTAGAGCTGTCAAACAGAATAGTGTATTAAGCGATAGACCTCACACCAGACAAACAGCCCTTGTGTCTATAAATACTGACTCAGGGCTTTTGTAACCTAATGATTCTGTATGCTATCTTCATGAACCTCTAAAGTGTCATTAACAAAATCCAAACCCAAAGGTCAACCTATATCATTATCAAGATATCCAGGGTCACATTTTGGTATTCTGGCATTTTGCAACTGCTTTCCAAACAGGCTTTTTTTCAAAGTGGAGAGGAATTGCTGGTGAACTATAGTTTTTGAATCACAAATCCACACATAGTGAACTGCAAAAACATAATTCTTAGTGATATTTATTAAACTAATTAAAGTTATAATTTCTTCTTTTTCAAATACCTCCGATAAGAATATTTTTCCACATACTGAAGAAACCATCCAATAACAATGATGGGATGACGGGAATACAGTAAGACAATATGAATTTTCTTTTTTATGACATTAGTTCTATTTAACACTTTGGAAATTAGTGCATATTATATTATATTATACCATTATAAATTAGTATGTAGTGTATATATAGTGTAAAAAATAGTATATAGTGTATAGTATACTATACATACATGCTTCTTCTGGCAGAATCAGAGGGTATATTGTCCTTTGAAAACAATGAAACCTTTTGGGCTGGTAGAAACCCAGGCTGGTTCCTGGAAAGGATTATCATGATCTCTCAGTCTACTGTAGGGGTTTTCTTGGACCAGTAGGTGTTCAGTATATGAGTTTAAGTGGGTGGTTAAAATTAAAATCCATGTCACTCGTGATCATGGTGGCTCAGAGATCAGTTAGGAAGCTTATAAGGAATCTGCTCCAGGCAAGTCTTCTGTGCTCTGGAATATCTAGCTAGCTACCTAACTAGCTATCATCTATTTACCAAGGTAACTAGGTTCTATGGTACATCTAAAGGCTGTCCATTTTTGTTCTGCTTCCAAGTTAAACAACATACTGTATTCCAGAAAGGCTAGAGTCTCTTATTGAGATGGAAGCCCAAATGGATTACAATCAGATTATTTGCATTATCAGATTTCTAATGGCTACTGCTTCCTCTTTAAATCTGATGAGATAGGAAAAGAGTTTGCATGGTAATTTAGTCCTCCACTACAACCAGGTAGCACATAGCACTTATAGCCAGATAGATCTGAATGATAAACTTAGGTAATGGAAGAGACCAACTAAAGATGTAGAGTGGTACTGAGATAACAGAGTGAACAACTGGTTGGTGAGAGACTTGGAAATAGAAACGGCCAAATGCCCTGCAGATATGAAATGCAAACATTTGGGTGTAGTTGGGCTTCATCAAAGATCAGGCAGCAGTTGCACAGAAAAGCTTTCAGTGGCACATGCTCTGTCTTGGCTGATGGTAGTCACAAGTAAAGGGAAATGGCTACAGAGAACAGCAAGGGAGGTAGGGAACATACTTACCATATCAGGGGAGAAATGCTAAATGCTGCAAGGTTAAGGAGAAAAACCTCTGTTAAAAAACTTCTGCCTCCCAGACCTGTAAGATAAAAAGGAAGAAATTGCAAAGGGCATAAAGAAGTAGTAAAGCAATGGGCTAAGAGGAGTAGAAGAATTCAGAATAGAAGCAGAGCATGTTGAGGTGGAAAGCAGAATCTCTTCCAAAACACGAAGGATGAGTCTAAAGTGGCATGGTCATGCTTTGGCAAGTGGAAACTGCAAAGTTTCAGAGAATGAGCTTGGTGTTTCGGTGAAGCTGGGCCCTATTTTCACGTTCATCCTTTCAGTACTTTTATCAGTCACTGGGAATAATGATCAGGTTGACAGCCTTCATATGTTCTTATACTATGCTCCACCACAAGATATTCCCTAGGTATCTAATAAATTCATTAAAGACCACCTCTAGCTCTTCATCCCATCTGGACTTCATGGTTGTTAATAAATATATGTTTGTTGCTGCTGCTGTTGGATGAAGTTTGGTAAATGCAAGAGATGAAGCATAACTATAAAAATGGCTTCACAGTTGGTTCTGAAGGTCATGGTCATAAAATCCATGGTCTTTCTGTTCTATTTTAGACATGACTTGTGGGTAAACTGCTGAGAAGGCTTGGGTATGCCTAAGATAATAGTCACATCATGAAATACTTTGTAGTTCTGAGCATTCTATTTGCTGCTGCTTCAGACTTTAAGAAATGTTTTACTTTAAGCCCTTGCCTCTATAAAATTTAATGAGAGGTGAACAATACACCGGCCCACCTGCAGAACTGACAAGTTCCAGCACATCCAGAGGAGGGATGTTCCTTTAGATTATTGAAGAAGATAGCTCTGAAAAAGATAGTCACCAGGGGCTAGATCTTATATTTCTTTGTCACAGAAAAAGAAGGTACAGATGAGATTTCAACATTTTTATTTTGTGTAAAATTTCACAAGTATCCCCCAAGGTTGTTTGATGTATGACAGGGGTTGGCATTGGTGGGAGGAACCATATGAACAAAAATGGCTATTAAAAATTGACCCTCTCTTAATGCTGGGCCTGGGCCCCTGTGAAGTTATACAAAGAAATTAATTAAACTTAGTAGCAATATCCATCACAGCACAAACCTGGAGGCACTCACTATAGGCACGGTAATAATTGGGTTCTGTGTTCATGCACAAATAATGTTCAGATGCAGAGGCTAGATAAGGTCAGCTGTAGATTAGAGGGAATGCAATGTTGTTTAGACAGGTTACACCTGCCAACAAACATTATTAGGCACAACTACATATCCCAGGAAGACATCCCCTGCAAGCTAGTATTCTAGGATAGCATCTGCCAAAGTCTCACGTCCAGATTGGGTGGCCATGCGTCCTGGTTTGGCTGGGACAGTCCAGGATTTTGTAGCCCGGTCCCAGCCAGTTGGTCAAAAATCCTGGGCCATAGTCCCGAGGGGAGGCAGAGCGGCATGGTGCACCAGGCAGGCACCACAGCTCCCGTGCAAGAGCAAGGACATTTCATATGTGAACAGGGTGGTGTCTGCTCCAGTCCACCTGCCTTACTCCCTCCTAGAAGCAGTGGTGCCTGTCTGTCCACCTTCCTGGTGCACCATGCTGCTCCACCTCCCCACCAGACTCTGGCCTGAGACTTTTGACCAACTGGCTGGAACCAACCGGCTGGGAATGTCCCATCCAAACCAGGACATATGGTCACCCTATGTCCAAATGTTTCTTTGTCAGGTTTGCTAAACCTGGCTAAGCTTCCTGGCAACCTCTGATAGCTAATTATAAAGTAATACTCAAGGAACTTGGAGGGAGGAGCAAAGCCTCTGGAGGAAAATATGTGGAGGATGCACCAGTCTCTAGGCCCATGACTGCAGTGCTGAAAGACAATTGCAGCACCTCTGCTAATAGTTTTCACAATAAAGGACCAATTAATGTTAACAACATATGGTTCTCTCATGCCATGCAAAGCAGGATACATGAAATATGTCACCCAAGGATATAGCAACTAGGGGCTGCATCCTGTGCAGTGACAGTGGCAGCGTCCTTGCCTGCTGCAGCTTCTAAGTGAGTGCCAGAGGCTGGTGCCCCAGTCGCCCTCCACTCATTATGCTACTGATGGTGGCAGCTCACAGCAAGTAAGAGTGTGATTACCAAATACACAAAGAAGCACCTCAGTGCTAACAGGGACTTAAATTGCTAGGGAGGCTGGATTTCCAGACAAATTACCCTGTACCAAGCAGCAGAAGCAAGTGCTCAGAGAGAAAACAAAGTTAAAGCTTCCCCTTCCTCCTACCTTGCCCTACCCTGCCCCAATGAAGTGAAAAAAGAACAAGAACAAATAATGCACAAAACACTGGGATAGCCAATAGAGGTGTTTTGTATGACCATGACCCCAGGCCGAATAGGACAGTAGACAAACAAATACTCTCTTAGGCTGCATCCAGATGTGCATGGACATTTGGTTCCCTAGGGACAACTAGTAGTGGTGCACCTTGTGCTGCCACTAGTTGTCCCTGGGGAATGCCTGTGCCACACATGCTACACATGGCAGGTCACCCCAGGTGCAGTAGGGGAGGCTGTGGCCAGCATTGGGCAGGTTCCAGAAGCCTTACCTGGGGTCCTAGGAGCCTCCCAGGGCTGCAGCCACGTCACTCCTGCCACGCAGAGCCTGGCCAGCAGTGGACTGTGGCTCCAGCCATCCAGGCTCTGGCTTTAGGCACTGCAGGCTGCCACTGCATGAGCCACTCTGCTTTTTTTTTGTGGGTTCTGTGGATATCCAGGGTAAAAATAAATCCTCCACACTGATCCCTTGCAGAGTGGAGAGCAACAGAATGTGTGGTATATGATGCTGCAGACACATCTGCAGCACCACATACCTGTGTTCATACATCTGTGCTCATCTGGATACAGCCTTAGAGACTAAGTCTGCCAAACAAGAGGAGAACATCTGTAATGTGTCAGTAGATCCAGAGACTTGCAGTGTACAAAGAAGGAGGTTGATAGCTATTCTAGATCCATATTTGCAACTATGCTATTACATCAATAACCAGCATGCTTCCAAGTGGGTTGTAGAGCCAGCTTTAATGTAATCTGAATTACACTGATAAGCAGAAATAGTAGAAAGAGAAAATGAGACCCAGTGCTCATGATGTAAATTAAAATAAGTCAATGGGAAAATGCAGACTTTCAATAACAGATCCATGAAACAAGAGATGCTATTGTTTAGCATTTATAGCAGTTGGCACACAGGAATAGCACCTACTTCCCTTGGATACACACAAAGCAGTAGAAATGTGGATTCAGCAATAAACACAGTCAAGATACTAATGGTACAGACAAGCAGAACAGAAGGGGCTGCTACCAGGTAATCTTGGACCATCACAATCCACCCTCAGAGGGACTAGTTAGGAGTTCAGCACAGGGCTGATGGACTAGAGAGATATCTATGAAGGAAACCCATCTGAGGAATGATGGATACAACTTTGAAGCATTTAAAATATTGCTAAGCTTGTCAGGCAGCCTGATTCAATAAGACAGTCAAAGACCCAAGGCCTTTATGCACACGTGAGCAGCTCTGGGTCTGACCTTCAAATAACACAAAAGCAGAAGCAAAAGGCAAAAGGCCAAGCTTGCAGCATGCTACAGGTTATATGAAGTAGCCACAGACTCAGGATAGTAGTGAAGATGAAACTAAAGACAGCTGCAGAGTAGCAGGAGACACCTGGCACACGCAGCTAGGAATATGAGCTCGTGGAAAGCCAACCGTTACTTGGCTTGACATCTGATGAAGAAAAACTAGGCATATGAGCTACACAGAGAAGCAACAGGACACTGCCCAACAGACGAGGGCACCAACAGGGCAGAATCCAGCTTTTCTGCCCCCACCAACAGTCATAACAAACCAAAAGTGCAGGAGTTCAAGCGTCAGCACACATGTTTATCTTTTCTCTTCAAGCTAGGTCTTACAAGAACAAATATATATATTAAATATGTTGTTATCAGCTCATATTCTTCTCTACTCCAGTACCCACTCACAGCTGCAGAAGTCTCTTCTTTTCTAATATCCATATGCCCCTGTGACTTCATCCTATCCTATTCTCCAAGCTGCCTTGCACCCACTCCCATCCTCTTGATCTTCATTTTCACCCCTCTGTTTGCATCTTGCTATTAGTTCCCATTCATGAAACCATAAATATCTTGAGATTCTTCTAACTATGTCAATAAGACTTGACCTGCTGGCTTCTGCAGGCAGGGTCATTCCCTGAGGAGTTCTTCAGCCAGTCCTCCCAAGCTTGGCACAGTCATTTAAACCAACAAACAAGACCAAATCCATTTGCTCTGTCCCTGTCACAAGGAAAGGAGCCCCTTTTGCTCTGGCCCTGACACAACAGCCTGGCCTTTCTCTCCTTATATACCACTGCTTCACTCACAGCTTACTTCCTTCTCCCCTCTGATTACTTTTCTGGGAGATTTTAAAGATGTAAGGCTTCTAGCTGGACACTTCCTGCTTATCTAAAAGCCATGTAGCGAGGCTTTTCCAACAGGGCCGAGTGTTCCCTCTTAAAGCACAGAGTACCCTATTACAATGACATTCCAGGACATTTCATCTTTTACTTATTTGATATAGGTAAAGCACCACACATTTCTCTTGATGAGGAGTAGATACACAAAAAGTCAGAATACTTGGGCCAGAGCCTTAGCTGGTGAATATTAGCCAACGAGACAGTCCAGTTTAAACCAGTTGAGGCTCTGTATATTTGATTAAAATACAACACTGAAAATGAACACAAGGAAATCACTCTATTCCTTTTGTTTTCAGTTAATTCCCCCAACACTGCCTGTACATGCTCTAGGCATTTTTGTAAGATTGGGTTTAAATTCAGTATGTTGCTATGCACTTAGCTATAGGTTTAGATTTCCATTTAAGGAATTTGTATATAGGGTGGTTGTTTTTATCAGCCACTGGGTCCACTGAGAATAAAACGCATAGAAATGTCAGGTAATACGAACATTTAGAAAATGATGCTACCTTTCCAGCAACATAATATATTATATTGTAAACTTTATAGGGGTGTGTGAGAGAGAGAGAGAGAGAGAGAGCATGCAATTTACAGCTGATTCTGTCTGCATAAAAGCATCAGTTTTGAAGTTGTAATATACTATGCAATTAAAATGATGTTTATAACATGAATATAACTACATTTCATGCATTTCCAATACCTTCTGTCCTCTAACAAACTAATGTAAGCAATTAATATTTAGCAGAGACAAGTTTAAATGTCTAGATTAAACCCTTCCCTGAATATTTTTCTTTATAAAAGCCACGGCTTTCCATTGAGAAAAGACAGGGCTGAATGTTGCTTCAGGGAAGGTATGGGTGGATGGAGGGGAAAAGGAGCTTTCCAGATGCATTGTGGAAATACCTTTATTTTCCCACATTCCATGAAAGAGTGTTCTAGCAAAAACAATCTTCTCCTGTGGTGGAAATACATTGCCTGGCAAAGGGGATGAAAGAAAAGGCTAGTATACACAGGAATCTCCCTCAAAGCCAAAGTGGAAATTAAATGCAATGATCTGTTGTGCCTATCTACATGCAATTTAGAAATTCTGGGTGCTGTAATGAAGTCATTACTCTTAAATTGCTGTATCCCAGAATGCATGTATGTTGATGCAGAATGTAGAGTTCACTGACCAGGGATGTAGCATGTCCATCCCAAATGAGAGACTCTAGAGAGAGGTTAACTTTAATGACTGCATTCTGACCACATTCAAGCTAATGGGTTGGCTTAGGTCTACAACAACCAGATCTCTCCAAATATCTCTACATATTTTGGAGAGTGGGAGATCATTAAACGTAGGACAAAACTTGTGTATTGGTAAGCAGACATGCAAACAGATTCTCAGAGCCACATAGGAAGAACTGGGTCAAGAGAAGGGATAAGCTTATGTCCAGAAAGTGTGTTAAAGAAGCTAAGGAAAGGAACAATGCTATGGCCCACTCAGTCCAAGGAAAGAAGTTCACATGACAACAGTGCACTTGTAATCACTTACACTCACCAGGGTAGACGGTGACACAATATGCAAGGCAAAAAGGAAAGGCAAATCTAAAAGCACGTTGGACCAGTGAACTGGAATCCAGCGTGGGGTCCCAGTTACTGATGAGCTGTCAGGTAGCTCTACCAAGACTCTGGCAGTTTCCCTTATAGATACCAGGCCTCAGTAGAAGTATTGTTGGCAATTATGGACTCTACATTCTAAGAACTATGTAAAGAAACCGGAGACAATTGAGAGACATGTAAGAAAAATATTAAAAGGGGTTGGAATAAAAGCTGAAAAAGGGAAGTTTGAAAGAACTAGATATGCTTGGTTTGGAGCAGAGGAAATTAAGGGACCATATGATAGCCGTTTTCAAATAACTGAAAGACTACCATAAAAAAAAAGACCATCTCCTTCCTCCTCCATCACAGTAGGCAGGACATGAGGCAATGTGATTAAACAGCAACAATAAAGATTTTCATTAAATCTCAGAACAAATTTCCTTGCAGGACAATGAACAAGCCACATAGGAAAGTTTTGGAATCTCTTTCACAGATGGCTTTCAGAAATATGCTGTCTGGGGTGGTTCTGGAAAAGCACTTACTGAAGGAGGTTGGACTAGATAATCCTGGAGATCCTTACGAATCCTATGATTTTATTAGCTAGCAGGGGCATGAATCTATGCATTTGTTAGTTAAAATATGGGTGGCACATAATCCAGGAGGCATCCATGAAACCATAGTGTTGGTGAAACCTGTCCAGTATGCACAGAGTTTTTGCTGAGAGTAAAGAGTGCCTGACCACCAGTTGTGCTGGCCCAATTTGAGAAATGACATCATGTTTCTCTGTGTTTGTACCTCTCCCATGATGTGTTTGAGAAAGCTGCTGAGAGATGTGTCCTGCCTACCTGCTCCTGCCTTGCACCCCCAGACTTAGAAATAAGTAGGTGAAGCATCTCTCAGGGCTCTTGAGTATGCTGAAGATGGACCTTGAGGGTCATGGTGGAGGATGTCCTCTGAATGGTTGCATTGCCTCATTTCCAGGTTTGCTGCATTTAGAGAAAGAATAGGTGAATGTCCTGCACAGCAGCATTATCAGAGACCTGGAGACTCCTTGGCTAGGTGTGTGATTCCACAAGAGATGTATGGCCACCCTCACCTCATTGACTTTTCATATATAGACTTCTAGTGGTTTGAGAGGGATCCTCCTGTAGAATGTGGTTTGCTCTCAGTAGTAATTATAAAACTCTCCTGTAATTCACCATCTTTGCACCTAGAATGGGGAGATGTCACAGAGATGAAGAGTTATTATTTTGCTATGCAGATCACAGGAGGTCAAAACACTAATGCAGATGAGATCAAGTGGGATTTATAAGATGGCCCAACATATCTTTTTCTAATCTCCAATGTTCAAACAGATCAAAATCCAGTGCTATAAGATGTCTTTATCTTGTATCCAGTAAATGTTGCTGTATTTACAAGAGGAATTTCTACAACAGTTGCCTTGGTGTTTACTTTGTTTTCCTTTAATAGGCATTGCCGTAAGAATATTCAGACATGACTCATAAGCAAGTAGAGAGGAATTTTAGGAAAGGGTACACAGAAATTAAAATCTAAGTAATATTAAATAATTACTCCTTGATGTATATAACACAATAGTTTTAGATGGGCTAACTATACAGTCGTTATGCAATCATCAAATGCCGCATCAATCCAATATAAAACTTCTCAGCATCTCAGAGTGGCTTTAAATGAATTAACATGTATTTTACTTCCAAAAGAAGTTGAAAATGAAAACTAAAGAACTCATAATGTAAACTCTTACCCTGATGAATTATTCAGTTTATTTCAGTGGGACGGTGCATCTGCATAAGAATTCCTCATGAGTAAGGTTTTGCAGAGTCAGCCCTGATGACTGATGATAAAGTTGTCTTCAGCTCAGTGTTGTTTACATAAAGAAAAAGTGAAGACTTAAAAAAATCAATTTCAGTTTATTATTTTGTTTATCATGCCTAAAGCAGATTGGATCAGATTCCTTCTTGCCTTTCACATTGATGTCAAGTGCTTTTGTGGTAACAATTCCTATCCACCCTCTACTGGCATCAATGGGTGCCTGTACATGCAACAAAATTGGTCTTTAAAGCGGCTTAATTGCCCTTTTGCACTATTCAGTGCATTCAGTGGTGTATTGTTACGTAGTAAGGTAAAACCCCTCCAAGGTATTTTAGTTTGCTATGTAACAAAGTACAACAGCACACAGGGCACTGGAAGCCAACATGCTCAGGGAAGTTTGGGTTTGGCAGACTTCCAGTGCCCCATGCACCGCTGCCTTCTCCAACAGCCAGCACACCCAGCTGTCCTCCTGTCACCTTGACACTCAGCCCCAGGGACAAGCCAGTCATTCCTGGGTGGTCCCAGGCAGCAGGAAGGTGGCAGGAACAGTGCTGGAGCCTGCCTGCCTCTCCTGCAGTGGGGAGGTGAGCTGCCAGTGGACCTGGGCCGGGTGCCAATGGATGGGTGCCACTTAGGGGGTGCTGCCGCTGCAGAGAGAAGGACTGGGGTCTCTTGCAGCTCAGGAACCACTTGACCTACCGCCAGCAGCTCGCCTCCTTCCCCCTCTGCCCCCCGCTGTGGGAGTGGCAGGAAAAAAAGAGGATCGGGCCCCCTCACCCTTGTATCCACAATGGGGGTTTACTTCTTCTGAAATTGAAACAGTGGGTTTTTAGACAACACAATTAAAAACCCACCAGTTAAAACCCACCATTTCAATTTAGGGAGAACTAAACCCCCGTCATGTGTACAAGCGCCCAATGATTACACAACATGCAAGGCAGTAAAGAATCTGGGACATTATTGCCACATATTGCATATGCATTATTGCAACATATTTTAAATGAATCATGCTTTTTCTTTTCTTTTCTTTTCTTTTCTTTTCTTACATGGCTGCTGGAGTGTGTGTTAAAAAGCAAAGTCCAGTGCTGCAGTGTCTTGTGTATTGATAGACCTTTGTGTCTGCAAAGTTCCCTGCTGAAATCATCAGGGGTCTGCATGGGTATGTTGGCCCTGAGTGAATCTCATTGCATTGGACCTGAAAAACCAAAGAACCAATTAACATGTTAGCTAATCTCTTGCCTTTCACAGAACTGCATGTAATGCTGGGAAGAATTACTCTTACTTGATGTTACTCAGTAGAACTCAAGATTGTTCTTCAAATTATCACAAAAAGGAAAGAAAAGGAAATGACAGGAAATGTTTAATAATTTATGTTTAATAGTATCTATATAATCTTAATCTATATATATATGGATTATATATGTTTTATATAGACTTATATGTCATATAAGCCTATATAAGCCAACATATATATATTGAAGCCTTAGTCTGAGTGACTTGCCTCACAAGGATAGAAGAAAAAGTGTTATCTTTGCATCTTAAAAGTTCCAAGAAAATAATCAATGAGAGTTTTCCAGTGACTTCAATAGGAAAAGAAGCAAGGTTACAGAAGGTGAGAGAAAGCTGTTTCTATATCCATTATGAATGTGACACTAAACAATGGCAATACCTTTCCTCTTTGAGGAGCTGTGACTAGCTCTTGGCGCTGCAACTGCATATCTGGTTACTGGATTACAAAGAAGTCTGCATGCAACTGTTAATAATTATTATTCACATAGTACTAACAACAGTGTGTTATATACTAAGAACCTGCAACCTAAACAGGCCACAGATGGATGAGGTGTAGAAACAAATAGCCAGTGGCTGAAAAAGGATATTTAGTATGCCTGTATTGAGTCCACCTTTATACTGGTCATTTATTGATTGCCCTCTGCTAAAATGAGAAAATAAAACTCACAGCATGGTGGAAACAGATTGAATAAGGTTGCTCATGATCTCAGTGATTAAGTTTGTAGTTTTCTTGGTTCATTGCAAAAGTGTAGTATTTGAATACAGCAATTTTCCATTACACTATTTTAAATTAAATTGTCTAATTTAAACAGACATGTTCCTATCTTTGTATCACATCTGTTAACTCCATGTAGGCTCCAAGATATATACCATGTTCTAGGTTACCTGTAGAGGGCTATCCTTCAAAAGGAGACACTCCTCCACTTGCCAACAGCATCCCAAAAAAATCTCTGTGAAAGGAAAAAAAACATATTTCCCCTACTTAGAAGGTTAGACCAAAAAATCTTAAAACTCAAAACAATTCTGTAGGCGGTCTGTGATGGAATGAGATGACTTAAACTCTACTAGTTCTCTCAGATAAGATGAACATACTTATTCAAAGTAAATAAGTCTAGCATCAAGCAATTATTACATTTGAAATCAGACACATAAAAAATAATTATCCACTCTTTAAGCTCATTAGGCATCATGTGTCTGCCCAGGACTACTATGGGTCCAAAGGAACCCTCCATCCCTACAAGATTCCTACAAGTTTAGGAACTTATTCAAGAGCCAATCATGGAGCATTTAGCAATTACCCTTGTTAACACAAGACAATTCATGTAACAAAGTTTCTGTCTTCTTTGTTGCCATGATGGTGCAAGGTTTCAATTGACACTCTGCCTAGAGTATTGCAATAACTAACCTAAGAGCTGTTTTTATGATACTTATTTTCAACTCCAAACAGAAATATTTTAATTACAACTTTTGTCTTCAGTAAACCTAACTTTTGTGTTCATACCAATCTGACACCCTTTCTTTAACCACGAGAGAATACATCTTATTACATAGCACTAGTTGACTCCATGCTTACAGATGGATTTTTTCTTTGATTGCTTATTGGTTGAAGTTTCAAAAGTTATGAGTTGTCACATTCCCGCAGTGGAAATAAAATGGTGACCAGGGAAAGAATTGCCACATTTACTGAAACACCACAGACAAATCACTATTCCTTCAGCTAAATGTATTTATTTATTTATTTTTCAAAAAAAACTATTGCATTTATAAAGAGCACAGGCTCAAGAGAAATGAACATTAGGCCTCCTAATGAAAAATGAGAGACTAAAAGCTGGCAAAGGTATTGAAATGTTTCTGGTTATTGCAAAGCTTATTTTGTGATGGTAAATACTGTTTAAAGATATCTGAAGGTCAAGGAGGGGAGGGCAAGAAGGGAATATTTTCCCACATGCCCCTAACTTATTCAAGGAATTCTTTCTCGTCTGAACAGACCACAGATGTCAAAGGGACCACTTGCTTTAGCAAGTTTTTCCAGGATCCAGCTGACACATCCAGCTACATATTCTAGCTGACACCCTGCATACTCCATTCCAGATTTGCACAGGGATAGAAGTTCACCCAAGTGTGTGGTTTTCATAGACTATGCAGTATCTTTAAAGTGTCATATGAAATAGGATATGATTTAGTGTGCACTTATTTTAATGAGTAACAGAGAATATAACAGAGAGTAGTAAGGTTGACTGATACACAAGCAAATCAAATATTCTGCATCACATATTTTGGAAAAAAAAATCTTTACACTTTGTTCTGGTCAAATAAATTGCTCTACTGTTACCTGTGCTTCTGACTTTCTCATAGATTTCTCCTGGGAACAGAGAAATGAACATACTAAAGGAACCAGACAGTAATGAATGCAATATCTATTGTATGTTTCGCTCCAAACATTACAGCTCATCTTGTGATGTGCTCAACACCATCTGTGAGATACTGAGTATCTTCAGCACCCCCTAAAGTCAAGTAGGAGTTGATGGTAAGTGGCACCTCACAGAATTGGGCTGCAACAGAATAAGGATTCATTCTTGTTCAGTTCTTACTTACGGCAAAACCCTTAGGGCTAAATTCACAAAGGGACTTAGGTGCCTAACTACCAAAGTTTAATACACTTTGGCACAGCCGAATTCTTCCAAACCTTACTCAGCTGATGCCTAGCCCCATTTATATTTTTACCAATAAAGTGCCCTGGGTACCTAAATATTCACTGATGGGCATAAGCAAAACCTTCACCTGGGCTAGTCCATGGCCTTGCTTTCAACTAAGCCACAGAAGGATTCTCAAACTAAGTGTTTTCCTACCTATCTTGGGAGTTCTCTCTTGACCCACTTACCAAATTGGCCCTTACATAAAAGACAGGCAGGATAAGATACTGTATGTAGTGTATGTATATTATTTTCCCAGAACCCTGATGGTTAGGAAACTCACTTAGTAGGTAGGAGCCTCTTTGCCAAGGGGGTTCAAGCAGGGACTTTAACTTTCATTTTCCACCTCCCTGATAAGTGTCCTTAACCACTGTGCTATTAGGATGGAGGAACATGCTTGCACTCTCCATATATGACAATTCCTTGAGACAGGTAGCTGACTAACTGTATGTGAGGGATGGGGTATTAGTGTTTTCCACCTTTCTTGCTGACCTAGGTGACTCCCTGCTCAGGTCACTGCCTTCTATCAATCTGATTCTTAGGCACCTAACTCCTTTATTCTATGGTGAGCCTGAGTGTTTGACTTGATTCCTCTAGGCAAGCACAACACCTACAATGCCCAGGGGAATTCACCTGAAATTAACAGGAGCAAATAAATCTGTATTATAAACACAAAGGGCATGTCCAGACAGGTATGCACGTGTGGTTTGTGGTGCCTCAAAGCTGTTCGAGGCACCACAAACCAGATGTGATGAATGTGCAACCATTCACTGCACTGCTAATTTGGTGCGTGGTGCCAAAATTTGACACAAGGAGATCCTGATATAAAAGAAAGCTGCAGGGGCATGCACAGTGGCAAAAAGCAGCAGCACAAATTTGTGCTACTGCTGTTTTGCCATGGCAAATGCACACCCCTGCACATGCATGCCCATCTGGATGCACCCAAACAGTTCCCTTTGCACTCACCTGATTTCATCAACTCTCCACTACACCACAATATCACTGAAGTTACTAATATCACTAACATGAAACATAATAATGGCAGTGTATGGATGGGAACTTCCTGCTGTTAAGGTTTTAATTATGCCAGGGGAAACAGATACTTGAACTCAATTCTTAGTGTAGAAAATCTTACACCACAGATCTCAGATCCCGCTTCAGAGGGTCCCTATATTCAGCAAAGTTCAGAGCTGTGAATATTAGGGCTGTGAGAAGCTTTGGTAGCTGATTCGATTCGGAGGAGATTCGGCCTGATTCGGGGACCAAATCTTTGAATCCAAATTGAATTGGGAGACCAATTAAAAGCTCTGAATCGATTCAAAGCATCCAAATTGATTCAGAAAAAGATTCAGAAAAGATTTGGCAATTTGACCATAGACTAAACGTACAGCTGACACAGCTGCGTCCAACTGGTAAGTCTGGTGGGGCTGGGGGAGCAGGGAGGGACGGGGCATGGGGGAGGGAGGGATTTGGGCTGGGGCCAGGGCCAGGGGTGGGGTGGGATGCGGGCACAGCTCACTCTGGGCAGAAGGGGACAAGTGGCAGCAGGACATAGTCCCTGCTCCCAGCGCTGTCGCACCCACCCCCTGTGCCAGCTGGCAAGTGGCAACAGCACAGTGTCCCCGCTTCCAGCACTGATGTGCCTGCATCAGCACTGGGAGTGGGGACTCTGCCCTGCTGCCATTTGTCAGTGGGCACAGGGGGGTGCAGGATGCAGGCGCAGCAGCATTGGGAGTGGGGGCTATGCCTTGCTGTCACTTGCCCCCTTCTGCCCAGAGTGAGCTGCACCTGCATTGTGCCCCCCCCATCTCCTGTGCCAGCTGGGCAAGCAGCAGCAGGGCAGAGCCCCTGCTCCAAGCACCCCCCCCGCCTCTCCGAGTAATGCGCCCCCCATCCCAGCTGGGCAGCTTGTCCCAGCTGCAGCCCCAATCTCTCCCTCCGCCATGCCCCTTGCCTCCCTCCTCCCTCAACCCCAACAGACTTACCAGCTGGAAGCAGCTGTGTCAGCTGCCTGTTTAGTCTAAGGCCAAATCTCCGAAGTGGCACCTAATCTTTCAGATCTGATGTAGCCATATTGAATTGGGACAGTGATTCGAATCTCCAGATTGAATCACTGTCCTCCAAATCAGCCAAATCCAAATCCAAAGCAAATACTTGCTGCTTCACACAGGCCTAGTGAATATGGTCGTGCCCCTCTCCAAAGTGTGTGTCAGCTCGTTTTACTTAAAGTGCACAATGCAAAAACAAAGAAAACCATTACATTTCATTGTGAACAAAGTAAAAGAATATGAGATTCAACTTCTTCTTTGAATAGTTTATAATGATTCTGAACTATTATGGGCAAGAAAAGTGGTAATATAATAATAAGACAGCTGTGATATTGACATAATTGGCTATTCTAGGTAAGAATAAATTGTTCTCCTCTGCATTTTTCCTGTCCTCAGTTTAAAATTGATGGACTTGTACATTACATTCCCAAACTTATCAGTAGATATCAGATATCCAGCAGGGCATGTGACTGATCATGCAGAGTATGGCTAACAGTCTGATATCAGTAATAATAAAATGGCATTTTCTGGAATAAGAAGAGAATCCAGCAAAAAAAAAAGATGTAAAGAAAAGTTTTACATTTCATTTGTCATTACATTTTCATATATAACAGGCAAATGGGTTGTAGATGCCTTCTCTGAATTGTTAATGTGATGAAATACCTCTAAGTATTGAATATAATAGCAGTTTGGTGTGGTGGTAGGTATGGGGTTTAAGATACCCCTGCAAAAATATTCAGGAAGTTTAAACAAAAGCAGTTAGTCAATGGGAAGCCAACATCACTGAAGTAACTCTTGAAAGGTGCATTTACATTTTAGCATATGGCGACATAGCAACATGCTACCTCGCTGTATGGTATGCTACAGCCATGCAGTGATCACGTGTGTCATATGATCACCAGCTATATCACTGTAATGGCATGCTCCCTGGGTACAGCACATCGCTATGGCAACACAGTGGCAAAATTTAACGATGTGCTGTGCACACGGCGCAGTAACCACCTGTACTCCGCTGTGCTTTAGTCCTTCCAAAAGTAAGGACTAAAGCACAGCACCATAGTAATGTCACGATGCAGTGAGGTGTAGATGTGCCCAGACAGCATAAATATGTTAACAAATAGATATAAATATTTGTGCTCGGACAACACAAATATATCAAGTCTTAAGGACAACACTTCATTTCCAGTGGGAATGAAGGATTTCATTGCAGCCTGTAACTACGAGGATAAATTAAATATTGTGCCTTTTTGGAAGAATTCAATTAGTCCTTGCGTAGTGGAAGTTTCTCTTGCCTATTTTCAGAAACATCACCTGTCCAGGAGGCTTTTTTTTATTTTTCTATTCCTTCCTCCCCGCATGGCTTCCACATCAATGATTGTAGTGGAGGGCTGAAGGAATATTCTTTCCCTTTATTGTGGGTCACCTATGTTCATGCTACCACATTGGATACAACTTAATACCTAATACTTGATGCCAGATACATCCAGAAAAAGTGCACTCATCTCAGCAAAGCAAATAAGGCATAATAAAATGAAATAAAGACCTCACATGTTTCATTCTTAGCTTTGAGTTGCATTTTCTTTCTTTTTTTTTTTTTACTCCTTAATAACATTAATCTACTTACTTCCTCTCTCCTTTCCATTCATTACTTCCATTCCATTCCCATGTCATTTCTCTTTCCCCCATTGTTGTTTCCTTCCCTCCATCTCTCCTCTTCTGTTTCATTGTCCTGCCACATTTCCAATATCTTCTGCACACAAATCTCTGTCTCCAACCCATTTTCCTATTTTTGCTTATCCCAGCTTCTCTTTCCTTCCTGTCCTGTTACTGACTTTGCAGAAACAGTCACTAACTTCCTGTCTCTCATCATACTCCAGGACCTGACCTATTCAAAGAAAAAGGGGTCTTTAGGATCAGGAGGCCCCTAAATCAGTCCCATCCACATAGCATCTACATTCTGACATGGGCTATCCAGAACTGCTCTGTGAAACCACAGTTTAAGAACCGCTATTCTGGGTGTTTGGTTGTTAATAATGAATGATGATCAGTTTTATTCCTCAAACTATACATGATTTGATAGTGCCATTTTGATTTACTGTTTTGCCTCCAGTAGCGCCTTTCTCACAGTCATATTGGTAAAGTGTAGTAAGTCAATAATTGGGCTATTTAAGCTGTGACGATTGATCTTCTGTAGTCATCATTAAAAAAAAAAATCCAGGTTAAGGTCTGTACCAATTGATTTCTTTCTACAATATGTGAATTGTCTTCAATGGGTTTTAAGACGTCATTGACTTTAACAAGCAAACAGATGCTGAAATAGCGCAGGCATAATTAACCTACTTTGCCCCCTTCTTCAAGCTCTCTCTCTTTAGCAAATAATGCATACAGACCTTCTGTTCTAATTGATAACTAAACACTGCCTTAGGGATGATGCCCTAGGATGAAATACATACTGTCCCACTTACACAGAAGCATGTGTTTTAATTCAGTACATTTCATGAGAGCCCCAGTGTGATTGTTGACTACATTTCCTGGTTGAATTTGTGAAGCTGTGACTACAATTGCACTGAATCACTTAATTAGATGTTATCTGTGAACCATTTATGAATACAATTGCCTGCTAACAATATATTCTCTTTTTTTTCCCTTCTTAATTTTTGTGTATCAATTTGCTTGTACATATAAACATTAAGGGCTTGCCAGTGCTTGAAATGAAATATACTGATTTATTCTTTGCTATTGCAACAGCTATTGTAATTGCAATCAGTTTTATTAAAGTGCACCACTGATGACCTCATCATTGATTTCCAGGCCTGAGTTGTAGTCAGGTTCCTCCACTGGCTGGGGCTGCCATTCTTTCAGGGTACAGTTTCCATGAGAATAGCTATATTTTTTTTCTACTGCAGACTGGACTGAAACAGCACATTTCTGTAATGTCCACCAAGGACATTATCTCAGACAGAACTCAGCATGGGCTTAAAAGCAAAAGTTCTCCAGTTCATCTCTCCCTAAAACTCAGATTCCACATTTTAAAAAAGCCAATTGCAATTAATGGAGCAGTTGCTGTTTGGCTTTGACATATGGCTAGCTGAAATAGGTAGAAAAATTAGTTTCACAAGCACAAGCAATTATTTATGATAAACCCTTTACAAAATGGATTGTAGATTTATATAAATGTATATATATTTGTGATTGCTTTGGTACCTCATATGTGCACATATATATTCTTATGTATAAGCTCTGAGAAAATGAAATGTCTATTTCCCAATAGGACAACACTTCTCTAATGAAAATAAATATATATGTATCATAACACTCCCCCTAAATGTGCAATACTATCAGCAAATAAAGATCTGCCTTTGGCTGTACAGCAACTGTTTATTTTTAGTGAATTTCACATCTACCTTGAGCTGTTTCCTCTGTTCTTTTTATACTTTTGCTATGCTTTCATTTTTTCCCAGTTGCCCCAATTTGAGATGTTTCCAGTCATCACTAGCAATATTGTTTCTGCAATTCTATTATTTATTTAGATACTACTAATGGCACAATGTTTCAGTTGTCAAGAAGCCTGATGTCTACACTTTCTCCCACTTCCTTTAAACTACATGATAAATATATTGCATCTACTAGATATTGGGAGAGGGGGAAACTAAATAATGGCTTTCTCAGCATCTTAGCGGACCAACCACTGAGAAAGAGCTATGCTTTGCTGAATGAAGTCTTCCATCGGTGTCACGAGAGGTGCCACCCACATATTTTAAGCTCATCGCTATCACATCCCAGGTCAAACCACATTCATTGCTCAGCACCCTATTACCGTCTAAAAGGTAAACTGCTGAAAAGTGCTGGACTGTAACCAATCTGTCCCACAACTGCTCCAAGAATCAGGATGAGCTATTTGAAAAGCAGCAAGTACAAGAACATTAGTTTAGAGGATTTTTTTCAGTTTCAAAGGAATTTTATTTCTCAAGCATGAAGCTCTTTAGGAAATGGTGGTGAGTTAAAAAAGAAGTCTACTGTTGCATTAGTGTCTAATGGAATAGTTTCAGCAAATAGTAGAGAAAGGGTGTTAATGGAGCTGGAATGGTCCAGGAAAAGTACAAGAGGCAAGGTTTTTTGTTATCTTTTATTGAAGATTCAATCTTTTCATCAACTGTATAGATGGAGAGAAGATTGACAATCTTTCAGGCACACCTTCCTCAGGTGACTTCTCTTATTCCCTGTTTTCATTTCCATCTATTTGTTTTTCCTTCCATTCCCAGGACATCTTTTATTTGGACCTCCTTTTGTTGTTTCTTTCTCTTCTCTTCTCTTCTCTTCTCTTCTCTGTTTCATTGTCCAACCAGATTCTCTTCTCTTTTCCTCCCAAATCATTTTCTCCGATCAATTTTCGTAAGTTCCCCTCTTTTCTGAAGAAGTGTGCTTTGTGCTCTAAAGCTTGTCTAAGTTCTCTTCCAACTAAACAGTTGGTCTAGTTAAAGATATCACAAAAAAACCTTGGTCTTTAGCAAAAAGACTGTGTATAATGTGCATGTAATGTGTGCAACAGCAGGGAGCAGTCTGCAGAGCTGTGCTGACTGTAATGTGGGCTACAACCCCCAGAAACCGGGGGTGGGGGGACAAAGGAAAAAGGAAGAGGAAGCAGGAGAAGGCCAGCAGAGAAGGAGAGAATGGCAAGAGTGGTATGTGTGGTTGCTGGACACCAGGGCTAAGTACAGACAGTCAAAAAACCTGAGGCTGAATCAGTTCAATCTTTGCAGATTAATTGAACTGATAAGAAAGTGAACAGGCATTCATTTTTGATTCAGGAAATGCAGCCACATGCCTGCAGTGGCTCAGGCCAGAAGCGCAGGTGGGGATGGAGGTAGGGCTAGAGTGTGCCTCCTTGCCCAGCTGAACCAGAAAGCTTGGGCCAAGGCTAGCCTGCCCACCCTGTGAAGAAGGATTCATGGGGAAGTGCAAAGCATCCTGGGATGCTCGGGGACCATGAGTTAACTTGAATCTGGAGGGGAACTAGGACAGAAGTTCAATAAACCTGTTTAACCTAAATCAGTTACATCTAATACTATATCCATCCAGATTTATCTTAAACTGGTTTGGGCCATTTTGAAAACGGTTTATGTGCACTGTTGTGTTATAGATTTGAACCGGCTTCTAATTACTTATACCAGTTTATGTGTAACTTCTGTCCCTAGACTGGGAATGTGCAGTGGGACTGGAGATCTTGCTGGCTTGGTTGGCCAGGGTTGTAGACTGAAGGCGCTGGACTCAGACTTGGGAGCAAGTTCAGCCTGCTGTTTGAGTAATTTTGGAACTAAAGGCTGGTTTGGGAACACCTCTGGAGGTGTGTGTGGGGTGGGGAACTAAGGTGCTAAGTGTATGTTATCAGTGCTAATGGGGATTGGTGGTCACAGAACATAAGGCACAAGGCTAAGTGCTACAGTGAGTATATAGATTTTGTTTGTTGTGTGGGCATTTGATCACAGAAGATGAGTACCCCAGTGGGAGAGGAAAACATACATATCCTATCTAGTGTCTTAAGACCTATATTCAGTCTAGCACCCTATAGTGGGGAGCCAAAAGAATAGGATGACAGGCATGAACAATCTGAAATGACAGCTGAGTTAAATGGATGAAATGAGGCCAGCCATTAAGCTAAAAATCCTGAGTCTGTTGCTCACAGGGAAGGTCAGGGAGGTCTACCTGACAGGGGCACTCAGGAATGCTTTGGAACCAGATGGAGGTCCTGACTGGGACCATGCTTCTTTATTTAATTATAAGGGCTGGGGACAGACATTACACATAAACTGGTTTAAGTGATCAGAAACTGTTTAAACCTGTAACAGAACAGATGTTCAGTGCACATAAATCAGTTTGAAAATGGCTGAAATAAGTTTGAGATAAACTTGGTTGAATGTAGTATCAGACTTAACTGATTTGGGTCAAACCGGTTTATGCAATGTCTGTCCCAGACCCCTTGCTGGTTTAAGTTAAATCAGACTCCCCCAGCATCCCGGCATGCTCTCTGGGCTGGGTGGGGCTCTCTGCTCCAGAGCAGAGGTGGCGCCTCCCCCTCTGCTCCCTGTTTGGAACTTGGCAGAGATTGCAGGTGTCTGGCTGGCTTCCCCCTGCTACCCCACTCCTCTCATCACTCCCTGCTAAATAGTGATTCCCCTGTCCCCTCTGCCTTACACAGACACCTCTCAGCATTAGCTAGCAGACCACATACTGGCTACAGTCCATGCTGTGGCAGACAGAACAAAGGCAGAATCAACAGGTTGCTGCTAATGTCCCTCTGTTGTTTTCTTAATGGGGTGATAAACACTGTGCTATCAATTCCCTGCCGGGCTAGTCAGAAGTGGGGGGACTCCTCCCTAATCAGAGAGTCCTGCTGGGGTCTGGCTATGCCCCCCTTGGCTCAGCACTGTGGAAAGGAGGGCTGCTCTAGCGCCCCTCAGCTTCTAGCCTGAGCCATTGCAAGCATGTGCTGGCATTTCTGGGATGTCTGTGCAGTTACAAACTGATTCAGCCTAGCCAGGTTAGACTAACCTGCAAATATGGAATCAATTCAAGCTCAGGCTTTTTGAATGTCTGTCCCTAGCCAAGATGTCAGCAGAGTTGGCACGAGAATTTGACATGGCCCTAAGACAATTAGTCATAAATGCCTTCCCACAAGTCAGCCCTGATATCCAGGAACTACAGGCCCATGACCAGTTTGTCTGCAATGGGGAGAAGTAGGCTCAGCTTTGGCTGGGGAGGCTCCATAGTGTGGATGATACCATAAAGCTAGCCACTGAGATGAGAATAGTGAAGAGGCTGGAGGCCCTAGATATCCAGGGTACTGAGGTAAGGGTGCATGTACATGCCAGAGAAGACAAGTCAGAAGCATACGCTCCAACCCCAAAGTCGTCAACCTTACAAACAGCGATGGAGACATTGAGAGAAATCTGAGGTAAACTGGACCAATGCAAAAAGAATATGGAAACCCAGTCACAAAGCAGACATTCCAGTGGAGGTCCTCCCAGACCATGGCGCTTGGGTTGTTATCTGGAAGATACTGATGGATGCTGGCATTATGGTGGCAGTGATCAGTTCTGGGGGAAACGCCCAGAGAGAAGGTGGCGTCTCAGACAGGGAAACTGAAGTGGGCAGTGAAGAGGAACCATTCATTACTAGCAGACACAGAGGCTCACAGAATGAGGTGGTAATTCTTGGTGCTGCCAGGTTGGGATACTGCTTGGAGGGAAAGCTAGGAGAAGTTCCTTGCCAATTCCTCCTAGATTCAGGTGCCCGTTGTACATAGCTGGGTATGGGGGCAAGCTACAACAGAGACAGAAAGAAGCCTTCAACCCTGTGGACTATTGGTTAAGGCAACCAATGGAGAAGCACTTCCAATCTGGGAAAGTTGAGTACAACCATCAACTTCCAAGGTCTGCAGACTGCCCCCTGCTGTGACACACATCACACTCACATTACACATGAATAACCTCTAAGCTTACCAAACTAGAGCAGTAGTTGTCTATCTGTTCTTAATATTAATTATGCAGTATAGCAATACTTATATACATGCCATGTATATATGTCTGAATTTATATAACTGGAAAACTAGAATTATTAACACAGTTGTAGGTTGGATATTTTTGTTTGTTTTTTCATAATTCAGTAGGGAATTTTTCCTCACCACATTTTACATTCTCTTTATAGTCCAGAGATTCTCTGTCTGTGGAAATACTGCTGAACTACAGGAAGGTAAAAAAAATTCTGATAAATTAGAGAGAAAGGGGAAAATTACACTATACAGTAGTTAGGCTATATAGACAATTAAATTGACTTGGATTTTTACAGTTCACTTGACAGTTTTCCAAGATTGCATGCTTTTCATTCGTTAAGGTTCACTCAATGAAAATGTCTCCTTTAAACAAAGTACAATTTTTTACTTTGGAGTAGTTGTTTTCTTCGTCAACATTGGCATGTAAGACACAGGGGGTACACCTGCACATGCAATGAATGTGACTGAATATACTTGAACTCCAAGAGACTTGGGGGTCATAATTGACCACAAGATGAACATGAGCCTGCAATGCGATGCTGCGGCTAGTAAAGCGACCCAAACGCTGGCTTGCATCCATAGATGCTTCTCAAACAAATCCCGGGAAGTCATTCTCCCCTTGTACTCGGCTTTGGTGAGGCTGCAGCTGGAGTACTGCGTCCAGTTTTGGGCTCCACAATTCAAAAAGGATGTGGAGAAGCTTAAGAGAGTCCAGAGAAGAGCCACGTGCATGATCAGAGGTCAGAAAAACAGACCTTATGACGACAGGCTGAGTGCTATGGGGCTCTTTAGCCTGGAAAAGCACAGGCTCAGGGGTGATCTAATGGCCACCTATAAGTTTATCAGGGGTGACCACCAGTATCTGGGGGAACGTTTGTTCACCAGAGCGCCCCAAGGGATGACAAGGTCAAACGGTTATAAACTCCTGCAAGACCATTTCAGGCTGGACATAAGGAAGAATTTCTTTACTGTCCAAGCCCCCAAGGTCTGGAACAGCCTGCCATCAGAGGTGGTTCAAGCACCTACATTGAACACCTTCAAGAGTAAATTGGATGCTTATCTTGCTGGGATCCTATGACCCCAGTTGACTTCCTGCCGTTCAGGCAGGGGGCTGGACTCGATGATCTTCCGAGTTCCCTTCCAGCCCTAATGTCTATGAAATCTATGAAATTTGAGCTAGACTAAACTGATCCCAACATCACCGTCTATATGTGAGTTTAAGTGCAGTAGATTACTGCACTGCTGGATAGCACTTCTGTCTGATAGGATTATCTGGCAGTACAGTAAATTAGTCAACTGTACCCTAATTGTTGCATATATGTAGATGGTGACATTTTATTGAGCAGCAAATTAATCTGCTGCGCAGTAAAGCACCTCATGCAGATGTGCCCAGGGTTAAATTATAGCCAGGTTTTTTCAGCTTTGTTTTATACAGTAGCCCACTGGGGTCTCTTTCAGAAAAGGATGCTTATTCATAGATTCATAGATGTTAGGGTCGGAAGGGACCTCAATAGAACATCGAGTCCGACCCCCTGCATAAGCAGGAAAGAGTTCTGGGTCTAGATGACCCCAGCTAGATGCTTATCTAACCTCCTCTTGAAGACCCCCAGGGTAGGGGAGAGCACCACCTCCCTTGGGAGCCTGTTCCAGACCTTGGCCACTCTAACTGTGAAGAAGTTCTTCCTAATGTCCAATCTAAATCTGCTCTCTGCTAGCTTGTGGCCATTATTTCTTGTAACCCCCGGGGGCGCCTTGGTGAATAAATACTCACCAATTCCCTTCTGTGCCCCCGTGATGAACTTATAGGCAGCCACAAGGTCGCCTCTCAACCTTCTCTTGCGGAGGCTGAATAGATCCAGTTTCTCTAGTCTCTCCTCGTAGGGCTTGGTCTGTAGGCCCTTAACCATATGAGTGGCCCTTCTCTGAACCCTCTCCAGGTTATCCGCATCCCTCTTGAAGTGCGGCGCCCAGAATTGCACGCAGTACTCCAACTGCGGTCTGACCAGTGCCCGATAGAGGGGAAGTATCACCTCCTTGGACCTATTCATCATGCATCTGCTGATGCACGATAAAGTGCCATTGGCTTTTTTGATGGCTTCGTCACACTGCCGACTCATGTTCATCTTGGAGTCCACTAGGACTCCAAGATCCCTTTCCACTTCCGTGCCACCCAGCAGGTCATTCCCTAGGCTGTAGGTGTGCTGGACATTTTTCCTCCCTAGGTGCAGCACTTTGCATTTCTCCTTGTTGAACTGCATTCTGTTGTTTTCTGCCCACTTGTCCAACCTGTCCAGATCTGCTTGCAGCTGTTCCCTGCCCTCCGGCTTGTGGGTTTGGTTCTTCTTGCAACCTTTTTCCTTTTGATTTCTCTTTATGTGAGACTGCAGCTCTTTTTTCTATATAGTTTGGGGTTCAAATGACATGGAAATTATAATGGCAAATAAGGTATTTAAATGCTTGGTTGCAGTAGTGCAAGTGCTTCCTCTAGTGATGCCCAGGGCCAGATTTTAATCAATCTCTAAACCTTGGGATTTTTAAACCCATATAATCCACTTCCTCAGAGAGTTATTTAACTCCCAGTCTATGGGCTGGGCTGTGTGTAGGGGCCGCCACCTTTCCTGCTGCAACTGGCTTACTGGATAGTTAGGACTAGGGTAGGGTAAGAAGAAGGGTAAGAAAGAATGCAACCTACTAGTTATGGCACTCTGTCAGAGGAAAGAGTTCTGAATTCAGATCCCTACTGCCAGAATCATTTTTATTTGTAGCTAATGTTCATCTAATGCAGGAGTGCTCAACCCCCAGCCCACAGGCCAGATCTAGCCCCTGGCACAGTATCATCCCGTTCATGGGTCTCTCTATAGATCTGTGGAGAGCCCCATGGGCCATGGGCCAGTGTGCAAGATCAGGTGCACAGGCCTACATGGGGTCTAATCCCAGCACATGGGGTCCAATCCAATTTCCCTGATGGGCAGGGACAGCATCAGGCTCCTAGAGCCTAATTATACCTGGGTAGAAGCAGAGCACAATCTCAGCTGCACAGAGATAGTATAGGGCATCCAGAATGCAGTCCTGGCTGGGCAGAAGTACTGTGGTGGCCCTGGGGCCCTGATCCCAGTGCGTGGGGTAGTGCAGGGCCCTATCCAGCCCACAGATTGGCCCTGCACCATTTGTCTGGCCTGTGGGGACAATATTGTGAGTGCCTCTGGTCTAATGGTAGCTCCCTGGATTCTTTATACAGGAACTGTCAGAGAAAAGGGACACAGCAACTAAGCAGCTGTCTCCTGCTTCCTACTCCCAGGAGCTGCCTGCTGCCAGGGTGGGCTCTGCCACCAGAGCACAGGAGGGGACAATGTACCCCTGACCGAGGAGCAGGGAGCTCCCAGTCTCTGCTACGCAATCTCCCAGCCCCCACACCCCAGTTATGATTACAGAGCATGGACTGGGAGCTCCCTGCCACCAGGGCATGAAGACATTGTCCCTGGCCAGGCTCCAGTGCTCTGGCAGCAGGCAGCTCCTGGGAGTAGGAAGCAATCTCCTGCCACTTGTTGCCTGGGAGCACATTTGCTCCCAATTGGCCGTCTGTGTGTGACATACTGCGCAGTAATTACTCCCAAGTAAATTTGCCACTTGTCAGAGGTAGCAAATGTACTTGTGATTAGAGCAAATTACTGCACAATAAGCATCTGCATGTGTAGTCAGTGATACTTACTGCACAGTAATATGCTCTAATTTTGAGTAAAGCATCTCATAGACTCACCCACTCTGTATTATGCTGAACTTAATCATTTAGGTGTTCTGGTTCAGATACGCATCTCGTCTCTCTGAGCAATCTGGATTCTGATTTGTGGAACCTCATCCCTTGCTGCTGAGCCTAAGCTCCATGGAAGAGCAGAAGTTCAGACTGGAGTTTACGTTTTGTCTAATAATCCTGCTAGCTACTGTAGATAACTTCCAATTGAGGGAATGAAAAATCTGGACTGCCTTTGGGAGGCATCTATGTTTCCCCATTCACTGTATAGGAAGATTCTGTTAGAATCATCCTTCTGGGATCGGTCATCTACATTTTAGGTGTTGCAGCACTGAAGTGGTGGTAGCTTAGAGGTCAATTAGGATTTATAGTCCTTTACTTATTATGCAACGGCAAATGCTGAATTATAATGTTCACCCCCCTGATTCTAAATGAAACATGGTTTCAGACTGAATTAAAAACACACAATAGAAAAAACAAATGCCCCAAATGCCACCCAATCTGGTGGTTGCATCAGAGGATAAAGCGGACCTCTTTAACCAATTCTTCACCTCCGTTTTCTTGTGCAGGGACCGGGACTTCCCTGCTGTGATAGAAGCCGGACGCGAGGGGATCGCCTTCAGACCTCAGGTTGGGGAGGACCGGGTTAGAGAGCTTCTGGAGGGGCTGGACGCGTTCAAGTCAGCGGGTCCGGATGCTCTCCACCCCAGGGTGCTGAGGGAGCTAGCTGGGGTTATTGCAGGGCCCCTGGCACGGCTCTACGAGCGATCGTGGTGCTTGGGCCAGGTGCCAGATGATTGGAAGGTAGCTAATGTGGTCCCCATCTTCAAGAAAGGGAAAAGGGAGGACCCGGGCAACTATAGGCCCGTCAGTCTTACCTCAATCCTGGGGAAACTCTTTGAGAAGATCATCAAGGAGCACATTTGTGACGGGCCGGCATCAGAAATGATGCTCAGGGGCAATCAGCATGGATTTATTAGGGGGAGATCATGTCAGACCAACCTGATTGCCTTTTATGATCAGGTCACAAAGGCCATGGACGCAGGTGTCGCAGTGGATGTAGTCTTTCTGGACTTCAGCAAGGCCTTTGACACCGTCTCTCACCCCATCCTAATTAATAAACTGGGCGACTGTGGCATAGATGCCTACACGGTCAGATGGATTGCAGATTGGCTGAAGGGTCGCACTCAGAGGGTGGTGGTGGATGGATCATACTCGACTTGGGGGGAGGTGGGTAGTGGAGTCCCCCAGGGCTCGGTCCTGGGGCCTGCGCTGTTCAATTTCTTCATCAGCGATCTTGATGTTGGGGTGGAAAGCAACCTGTTTAAATTCGCTGATGACACCAAAATTTGGGGGGAGGTGAGCACGCTAGCAGGGAGAGAGAGATTGCAGAAGGATCTGGATAGGTTACAGGGGTGGGCAAACAGGAACAGGATGTGTTTCAATACGGACAAGTGCAGGGTGCTGCACTTGGGTAGTAGGAACCAGCAGCACACTTATACGATGGGGAACTCCCTACTTGAGAGCACGGAGGCGGAAAGGGATCTTGGTGTCATTATTGACTCCAAGATGAACATGGGCCGACAATGCGAGGTCATGGTTGGCAGGGCTAACCGGACCTTGTCGTGCATCCACAGGTGCATCTCGAGTAGAGCCAGGGAGGTGATCCTCCCCCTCTATGCGACGCTGGTCAGGCCGCAGCTGGAGTATTGTGTCCAGTTCTGTGCGCCCCATTTCAGGAGGGATGTGGACAACATGGAGAGGGTCCAGAGGAGGGCCACCCGCATGATCCGGGGACAACAGGGCAGACCCTACAGTGAGAGACTGCGGGACCTGAACCTATTCAGCCTCCACAAGAGAAGGCTGAGGGGGGACCTGGTGACCGTCTATAAACTCACTAGGGGGAACCAGAAGGGTTTGGGGGAGACGCTGTTTCCCCTAGCCCCCGCTGGCATAACAAGGAGTAATGGGCACAAGTTGATGGAGAGGAGGTACAGATTGGACATCCGAAAAAACTACTTCACAGTTAGGGCGGCTAGGAGCTGGAACCAACTTCCAAGGGAGGTGGTGCTGGCCCCTACCCTGGGGGTCTTTAAGAAGAGGCTGGATGCCTACCTGGCTGGACTCATTTGAGTCCCGTTTTTGTTTTTAGGGTTTTTTTTGTTGTTCTCCCGCCCTGGCGGGGGGTCGGGCTAGAAGATCTATTAGGTCCCTTCCGACCCTAAAACTATGAAACTATGAAACTATGAAACTATTTAAAGTTATACCTCACAGAGAATATTGCTTAACAAGAAAGTTAGTTTAAAGAGTTCCAATTTATTTATTTGGATACATGTTTGTACACCCAATTTATATTAATTGTAAATATATAACCATATATATAGGGTATGTGCAGATATATATGTGAAAAAGCAAGTTAGAAATCTTTAAACTTTAAGTACACACACACAAATACACGCACACAAACGCATCTGGTTGTGTGTCTATATATATGTATATATGCATGTAAGATAAGATCAACCAGATAAGTCTGCCAGTAATTTTCTTCTTTCAAATATATGAAGTAACCAGCACTCCTTAGAGGTTTTTAATACTTTGCAACCTTTGAAACATCACATGAGAGAAATGAACTGGATGTTTTACAGACATGTTATGAATCTTTTACCATGAAAAAGTAGATTATAGTTGAAAGATACCAGCTTTTCCCTTGTTTTCAGCAATAAGACAGGACATCTGGGAGGAAGCTTTTCTTACAATAGAAACAGTTCATATATGTTTAATTAAATATTGGTAAATTCCTTCAGTTAACATTTGTATATGCTTATTATTATTTATGATTGCTTTATTAGAGCTGAGAGAATAATTTGCAATTAATAATTTATTTGAATGTTGCCTCCTTTTCTGTTCATAGTAGCTTTCTTAAATGCATCCATTATTCATGCATATTTCAGGGTAGAATGGACCATAGGAACTGGATTTGTGATTATCCAAAATCACTCTTTTCTGTGGATTTTCTGTATTGTTAGGGCCATATATCTTGAGACAATGGAATTGCAGCAGTGGTGACAGAATTGTGGAGTGGGAGTTGTACACATTATCCCTGCCCTGCACTATATAACCCAGTTCTTTTGGTTGTGGACCAGGCTTTGACTCAAAGAGAGTTGGGGGAAATTTTATCATTTGCTTCTAGAATTTACTTTATTTCATTCCTTTTTCTATGGCATATTTTTCACCAGCTCCTTCCCCCAAATGCTTTAAATTAGGAGAAGATGCATCTGCATTTCATTTTCTCCTGTCTCTAACATATAATGGCACATCCCTTTTCATAACTGAAGAAAGCATGACAGGACATATCTCCTGCCTGGATTAGTCTTGATGTTTTAAAACCCCTTCCTCCAGAACATTTTTGATGCTGCTTTAGAAATCAAATCAAATAATCTACTGGTGACTGTTTAGAGATGGGAAAGACCCATGCTTAAAGACTGCCTTACTAGTTTCTGTTCATATGGGACCTAATTAGGAAAATGTCAATTTAATTTTATTCAACCCCCCCATTTCATAGTGTTAAAAAAAAAACACAGCTAGAAACCCAAGCTGGTTGTAAAGAATTTGGCTGTGGACAGCATTGCACCACAGCATTATACTTCCATGCACACACACTGATGTATCTGCTATTATATTTGTCACAAACAGAATCATAAACACGTGTCATAGACTTAGCAGGGAAGACCAAACCTAGTCCATCTTGCATGCATAATCATTAAATATTAAGAACATAATAATTTTTTTATAGGCTCCTGTAGTTGGATCGTGCACTTTCCTGCCATATATTTAAAAATAGTTTTCCAAGTTAGAGAGTTCCCCATAAATGAAACCATAAATTCACCTCTAATAGAGTGGCCTTTCTTTCATTTCCTTGTCATAGTCAGGCAGGCCTCCTCCTCCTCAAACCTAGTCACATAGATGGATGCTTGAGAGACAATGAAGAAAAATGTCTCTTTGACTCAGCCTGCTGAGAGCCTCTCATTACTGAAGCCATCAAAGCTCAAATATATTAAAGACTCTTTTTTTTATATGCGCACACTGCTTTGGGAGATACTGATCACATCATTTTCCTTCAGAGGGTAATGATTTCCGATCTTCTATCTTGTCCTGAGTTTGGGTTCATCTGAATGGAAAAGTCTATCCAACTGCCCCTTAAGCCAGGTTTTCTGGCACTTCTGATGAATTTCTTACCAGAAGGCAAAAATACATAGGCTTGGTTATGTGCCAAGATTGTAGAAATAGTGTGCAAAATCATCCACCTGGTTTTCAAGACCCTCAAAATTTGGAATTTATCTGCTGTTCTCAACTTTATCCTCAATGCTACTCTAGTATCAGTCTTTCATTTTCTCTTTCTGCTCCACCATGATATAATATGGTCTGCAGGGTCACAAATATTACATTTTGTCAGCTATTCATAACTTTATTATAACTTAAGACAGCAAAGTCAGATAGGCTTAAATGATCATCAGTGCTCTTGGTCAGTTCAATGGCAGCCTAACTTTCCAATACCTAACCAGATGATCCATCCAACAGCATGATGGGCCCACGCCTTCTAAGGTCTAGCTAACTCCTCTTACCAGCACATGGTACTGCATAAGGAACCACAAATCCCAACATGAGAGCTTCGGCGCTCCTTTATTCTTTTTTGTCCCCTAAATTAAAGCCAGTTGTAAAACCCAGATGCTTGGTCTACCTAGTAGATACCTTTCCCTCTGAAGTCATGAGCACTCTTGGCAGTAGGCATGTAGGTTGAATTCCAGGTCAACATTTAAAATGCTAAGCACAAGGATACGTAGGGACATACACATGGTTATATAAGGACTTCTGTAATGTGGAGCAGGGCTCAGCTGAGCCCCTCTGAAAAAACAGCTCACATGATATAACACCTTTTTCAGAAGGGTAATGATGATCATCAGAAGCCTAAAAAGGATACTTCAGGGAAGGACAGAGGGGGTGTGCTGGACTCCCTAGCAACTGCTAACTGTAAGAATTTAAGTATAGTTTATCTCAGTTTTATTAGCTGCCCAGTTTCTTGGGAGAAAGCTGAATGAGTGTGAGGTCCAGTCAGCAAAGAATCTCATTGTTTTCCTATAATCCAGGCTACGAAAGGACAAAATAATGTAAGCAACTATTGTCCTGTTACTTGAACAATTTCTTTTCTTCATCCTGCATCTTTCTGTCTGTTGGGGGGGGGGGGGGGGGGGGGGAGAGAGAGGGAGTAAAACCTATATTTCTGATCTCACTGGAGCCATACAGTAACAGTACCTCATATATTTGCCTGCTGAGAAAATATGCTGCTGTTCTTCATGAAAGGAATGAAGATTTATACATCTTGTCTTTGTGCTGCGCACATCAATTCCAGCTCATGGCTTCAATAGCTACATCAGTTAGAACCCTTTGAAATGGTCAGCTGGAGGCAACAGATGATTCCTGAGTTCAATCAGAAAGGAGCCAATCAGAAGCCTTTTGGCACTCCAGAGTCAGTGGCTTCCTCTGCCTATGCTGTGCTGCTAAGGCAATTCATTTATGAATTGGATATAGCTAATACTCCCCGGTTCCACACTACCTTTGCTTTTATTTGGTCGGACAATCAGGTGGCACACATCAAAACTACACAGTTGATTTGTAAATGGACACAGACTACAGGGCGATGTGAGCACTGCCAACTGACTGATCTAATTGTGCTCTTTGAAAGGAGAAAAAGCTACAATTTAGTTAGCAAAAGACAAATACTTAGAAGACTTCATCATCTGCATTCACATTTTGATACCAATGATTTGATATTCAGGCTTTTTGTTCAAAGCAACTTTGTCATGCTAAAATGGTTAATCAATCATTTTAGTTCGCTTTTCACACTGACATTTATTGGTACCTTGAATATGCAGTTTCCATGAATAGCCCTATGTCTGAATAAAAGAAATATCTGACTTGAGTTTCTGGGTCACTAGCTATTCACAGGCTAGTGCCGTCATCCCCTGATAGATGAAGGGCGGGGGTGAGGGAGGAGAGGGAGGAAGATCTATCGGAGTGGCAGAGAATGGTTTCACTCCTGCTTTGTAAATCATAAAGGAAATCCCAGTGTAAATTAAGCCTCTGCCTAGTGCAATAGGTAAAATAACACATGAAGAGCAGTAACCCTGAAGCTACATTGTCCTTTTTTGCTGTTGTTGATTGGATTTCACTTGATTCCTTCTTGCCTGACATTATACTAGGGATGAGGGATCTCAGGGTTTATTAAAAGAGTTTAGAGTGGGAACAAGTCCCCTGAGCAACCAAGCAGATGTGAAACAAAGACAAGAAACAAAGAGAAAAGAATGAAGAGCTGATTTGGAGCAAGATTATTAGTACTTGCAATTCACACTGAAGTCATTTGGAGTTGAATGGACTCAGCAATACTCAAGATCAAGCTCAATACCTCTCAGCTCTCTTTGCATGACTGTCACTAACAAGCTGGAAAGTTATACAGCATAGGTTGGACTTACTCTATTGCAGCCACAAATTTGCAATTAACCCCATACCTTTCAAAGGTCTTCTCCTTCTCTTGTGTAACCTTGTGTGACCTCACTTCCCAACTATTTGTGAATGTTCCCTGTCAAGCTTGTCTTTAATAAAAGCATCAAATATTGCCTCTCAATTATCTCTTTATCCTTAAACTAAATACCTTTCATAACTAACAGTGAGAGTGGGAAAGGAAGGCAAGAAGGTTTCTCTAAGGCAACAGACCTTTAGGTCTTCTTACCACACCTTTGACCTCACAAGCATCCTCTCCTTGACATTACTCAACACTTGCATTCTACTACACAGAACAATGATGGTACATCCAAAATAGTCTAATAGGATAGATAATGGGATATATTTGGAGGCAGAGGGTCCTGAATTTCTCCTAGTGGCGTTAGTTCTATATCCATGTGACTTCAGCAACATTGATGGAGTCATTCCTGTTTCAAGAGCATGTGAATGGAGAATCAGACCAGTCATTCAAAATGACCTTACTGAAATACTGAAAGGAAGAGAACAATTGTTCCTTATAGTCGTCTCCTAGTGCCCAATCTCCTTTTACAAGTTTTCAGTTGCCCCTTTATGTGAGGACTTGCAACTCAGGCTCCTTTTACTGTCTACATAGGTTTTGGAAGACACACTGGAATAATTTTTTAAAATATAATTTTGTTCCCATGTCTTGTACTTCAAGCTGTAATGAATAGAGAAGATTGTAGAGTTTCTTTTGGCTTCTGTTCACTGTTCAGCCTTGTCTTGATAACCTATTGATATGGATTGGTGCTGGTTGAATGGTTTATTAGATGCCTTTCAGTCTGTGTTCTCTGAGCCCATCATTTATTGCAGACAAGTTAAAAGAATGGAGATATGAGTAATGAGGAAGTCTCTACTTGGAGTGAACTCAAAACAATGGACCTCATTTCTCAGGATCCTGTTCAAAGATGAGGGTGGCTCCTGAACTGTGTTTTTGAGAACCACTGGGGAGAGGAACTGCAAGTGCTGCTTCTCAGCAAGTTCTGTCTCCTTTTACAGAGGCCAGTATCATCCTAGATTGATTACTGGCTAGTTTCACTGTGTCATTAGTCTTCTCAATTCTTGTGCAACAAATAATGAAAGAAGGCACTCCTCTTTGCGTGTCATACGATGAAAACATAAAATAAAATATGGCTTTTTAATGAATAATATAAGAATTTAATCTACATAATTATTTTAAAAGCTGCATAACACTCAGCCTTTAGACCAGAAAAATCTAACGCATAAAATGTGGTAGCCTTTGCACATTACACTTGTGGCTTTTCATTTAACAGCGCAACAATTAGCTGTTGCTTTGTTTTGGTTTTTCCTAGATCTGTTTTTATATACATTCTAGAAGAGAGAGAGCTAATTTTTTTCTGAATGTGTTGTTCAATCTAGAGATGCATAGCCAGGGTGGGCAACTTACAGCCCACAAGCTGGATCTGGCCCACAAAGAGGGTGGATCTGATCCAGGAGGGTCTGACTCAACCCAGAGAGGCATGGAGAAATGAGCAGAACAAAGCTGCCCCAAGCAAACCATTCCTTTTCAGTACTTTCCTCAGCAGCCATCCCTGCTTCTGTCTTGTGACTCAGTTTACCTCTCTGCAGAGGGGCCAGGTATATTCATCAAGGGAAGTGCAGGTAGCTTGAATTCTCCCTTGGAGTGGATATTTGTGATCAGCAGCAGAAAGCCAAGCAACAAGCTTTAGCCAAAGGTAGCAAAATGTTGCCACCTTGGGTTATATGGCTCTCAATGTTATCTCTGAGAGCCATAGTACTGTACAATCCAGTGGAGTCCATGGGACTTTTCCATTAAGTCCATGGACAATGAATCAGGCCAAAATAGATTGAGCATGCCTTTCAAAACAAAAGTCTAGTGATGTTATTTTACTTTTGAATAATCTACTTCATTTTGGGGGTGATGAGGGGGATGAAGGGGAGGGGTTACATGCATTCTTTTTTCACTATTCTTTTTTGTCTTTATTTCCAATTCTCGTAATTGTCAATATGTATTATTCTTGTGGGCACAATTATGTAAAGAATAATTACCTACTGTAGAACACAAGCAAATGTTACTTCCTGAGTGAGAAAAAGGGTAGAGGGAGAGCAAGAACAAGTATGTTCTATACCACATACTGATTCTTCAAGCATACTTGTTGAGATTTTAACTCATACTGTTATGTAATGTTTTAGAATTTTGCACGTTATATTCCTTTTCAGTAGATTTTACTCTATTGCTATGTCGATACTACAAAAATACAATTAAAAACAGATACAACTTAAATGCTGAACAAATTAGTCATAAAAAATGTTCTCAATTGATACTCTGGAATGTAGGACACCTATAGTTTAACTAATGATTTTTTGGTACCTAACAACAGTGGAATTTTTCTTCTACTTGCTCTTCTAATTCTATAAAGAAAGAAAAGGAATAAAAAATATGGTGCACAGAGATGTTTTATGAATAGTGACAGCTTTTGGGGGGAAAACTCTGGATGGTTTTATAAAATCATGTGTTTGAAACGGAGATAATTGCTCTGTCAAACTCATTTCTATCTATTATGGACTTCTCCTTGGTGTCCTTTAGTTGTTAATTTGCTCCTTGTGGAAACAGTAACTAATTTTGGATATGTTTAGGTCAAATTCAAATTACGGCTATCTGTTGTTTCACTCTGGTCAAGCATCATAATGGCTTGGTATTGAGTGACTCTCAAAATGTTGGAGTGTTGGATTTGAATAATATCTCAAACTCCCAGTTATTTCTCAGTGGGGCCAGCTACATGAGACACTGACTGCAGTTGCCTAATTAGCTCTGCAGTAAAGCATCGCCGTGTACATGTGTGGAGGTATTAGGCCACAGTAAACTAATTAACCCTGCCATAGATTAGTATTGCCCAACACAAATACTATCCTATGGTGGAGTTATTTACTCTGTCACAATACACATGCAGATGGTGACAGGGCTGGCTGGGGCGTGAGGGTGCTACAGTGTGGGGGCTGCGAGCAGCTCTGGACTGGCAGGCTGACCCAGCTCAACATGTTGCAGTCTCAGGCACAGTGTTTACACATGCGCTGAGGAGCAATAAACTCTGGCGCAAACTGCCAGAGTTTATTGCGTCACACTAATTTCATGTGTAGATGCACCCAGGAACTATTATGGCATTCTGCAGCCTTGGTAATATTAAAGGGAATAGTTAATGTTACAAGCCCTTCTGTTATTACCTCAGTTGCTAAACAAATTCACAGCAGTAAAGTTATTCAAGTATGCCTTCAAAGATTTTTGAACAATGCCTAGGAGAACAGAGATATGATGGAGGGAAATAGTGTGAGTAAGCTCAGTAGAGTGATATTACCATCCTATTATTGTTTCCAGTTAGAGAGAGAGAGAGTTCAGAGAGCCTGTGCAATATAACACGCTGTACTGTAGTTTGCAGCATTTCATGCCGTTTTACCTCAGCCAAGCATATAATGTATGTCACCATGGTAACTGTAAGTCAAAATAGGAGATACTTTACTTCTGGCTTGGATTTTGTTTTGTGAGCATTTTGTCACTTCTCAAGCTTCCCTTTTTCTCTTTTCTTTGGACCTGATTAAAATCTCATGCTGTTTTTCCACTGTGGTAAATCTATTGATTTTTGTCATGTTTTTTACGCATCTGTGAGAGCAGAATCAGGTCATATCTTTTTAAAGTTTTAGTGAAAGCAGTGATAGGTTTGAGGTACCTGTAAGGTTTAGGCAAGCATCAAAACTTTTATCTTATTGCTAATGATCTGGACCTCTTGGACCCACAAAACTGGGCTGGCAATTCTCCAAAGAACTGCTTCCTTCATGAGGTTTGCATCATTGTTGCTGCTTTTTACAAGCTCTACTCATATTAACTATATTTAGACTATCCTTCTGAAGTCAGCTGTAGAGCCACGTGGAGCAGGGCTGAGTATGAACCACAGGCCCCATGTGTCACTGGAAGATAACACAATTTTTAATTTTATTTTTTTGGCCCATGGATTCAGTTCAGGCAAGTCCTAACTGCTATCACATAATCCTGTTGGTGTTCAGGTACCCTGTGATGAGTATGATGTGAAAACCTAGACAGATAAAGAGGCAGGTAGGGAGAAGTATATCAGTGGATTACTCCAGTCTGCCCAGCCCAGCTCAGGTTGTTGAACCGGTTTACCCTACTTAAAAGTGTTGCTTTTGAGAATCAGTGTCTTATTCCCATTCCCTCCTCATCTTTTCTTTGAAGGTACACTCACCAGATTTCACATATCTTGCAAATGGTTTATTGGCACTCAAGGTTTGCTATATTGGCAGATGTCATCCCTTCCAGAAAATGCCAGCAGCCAGTGCAAATTCTGTCAATATGTTTCTGCTCCATCTGTATTCCAGGTCTCAAATATTAAGATAAAGCAATGTTATATTTCACCCATAAATTTCTAAAACTCCTCCTTCCAAAAACATAATCCATTTATTAGAATTCATGTAACGTTCATGTATTATGTGCTGTATTTTAATGCATTCTGATTCAAATGCTTGAGATGATTGTATTAACATCTTAATGCCCATCTCTTGTACAGAACAGCACCAGGCTATCTTTCCAGAAATATGGACCACAGCCAAAATAATTTAAACACACATCTGTGATGTTTTTCACTATTGAAAAGAAAAAGTTCAACAAGGCATATGTAGAACATGAACAGCCACCCAGGAGTACAAAGGGTTAAGAATGAAATGGGTACTTTAAAAGATGACTTCTGCAGGACACATCAGGTTTTAGGTTAAACAAGGTTTCAACTCCTACCTTAATTATTTCTTCATTGCGATAATTAGACAGAGGTCAATACTTTTTTAAATACAGGAAGCTTTAAACTAGCCAACTGTGACCCATGTTTAAAAGGGTAGGTAAATTCCACAATCCCTGGAGCTGTAGTTATTCAGCTACATTCAGTTATTCAGAAACATTCCAATTTCTTCTAAAATCTCAGTGCCAGTATAAGACATCTCCTCTTCCAGATATAAAGAATTTGTAGTTGTGTATAACATGGATGGATTGGTTCCTTGCCTTTAACAAGAGAAACCCATTGCTCCTGATTGGAACCATGATTAATATAATGTAAAGATAGCAGCAGACTGGCTGTTGCAGCTACATAAAAGGCATTCACCAGAGAAACACAGTCTAGCAATAACTAATATTAGGAAGTACCTTCAACCTGCCTATAAAGATTTAATAAAGTGGTGCAAAACATATTTATAGGTAAAAAAATCAAGTAACTGAAAGTAAAAACTTTTACTGTTTTGAATTGCAAGGTTATTTCTCCATGGATTTCATTGTTAATTTTATTGGTGAAATGGGCACTTGAGAGTCATTGGATTCTGACTCTGCCAGGTGACTGGAGTTAGAATGTAAAAAATAGGTTCTTCACGGTATTCCCAAGTGCCACATTTTTAACACGCCATCCAGGTAATTTGTACTCCCAACTAAGTGCCAATAAAAGAATATTCCAATCTTGGCATATGGCTTCTAAGTAGGGATGCAATAAATACTCTATTTGTATTCAATTTTTACATAGTTGGTGCAATATTTCAAGTACTGTACAATGCACTTCATTTAATTGGGATGTGCTTAATCAGAAAATTCATTTAATGGGACATTGAGCTTGGATCCATTTTAAAGCCAGGAATAATTAATAGCAATGAGTGTTGAGTAATAGGAACAGTAGTCATTCTGCATACAGGAATGCTTTCAAATTATTGAATTGTATTGATACCTAGCATGACAGTCTTGTTGCTACTTGTTTTGTTGATCTCTCTAAGAGCAGTTTTCATTCTTTCAACTGTGATAGAGCAGTAAATCATTCACCATTGCCTCTTCCAGGCTAACAGTTTACTCACTGTACATAATGTGGGGTGTTCTGCCTATCTACCTATGATTGCAACTGTACATATACCAAAATCTAATCATATTAACTCTGAACTCCCTGGACCTAGTGAATTATATAAAAATATTTTCTACACCTACCTTTTTTTTACCTTCTAATTGTTTTTAATGGCATTCCAATGATCTCTGTGAGGGATTACCATTTAAGAATATTCTGCTGTATTTGTAGAGAAAGAACAAACAATGGATAGTCACATGATTGCTAATCTGACCCTTCCTTTATTATGTAGTATTGTATCTGATCATTAATGATGACTAGCATGTGCTGATTTGGCATGTTTGGAGGCTACAGTGACAGACAGTGTTCAAATACAGTGGAATAGGTGACATTTTGGCTAGTTCCCTTTTCTCTGAAATTGAAAGGAAATGAATGTGAAGAGCAGACTATTGTCTGGGAATTTTTCACCGTGTACAAAGACATACAGAAATAACTTGATCAGTTTGTTGTATTGCACATGCTACAGTATTCCATGTTGGAATACCAGGGTTTTATTATAATATAAAGTTTCTGAGTCACTTGGTAAAACTCCATCACAAAATGGTCTTGCTTAATCAAGCATTCCTGGAGTATGTGTAAAAATGGATCTAGTTATAAATGCTATTAAAAGCCATATTGATTCAGTGCATTAATAAATATTTATCACTGATGCCTGAAGTATCAAATGAGTGGCTTCAGTGTTTTATAAGTTTATCTCAACTGAGAAAGTCCCAACCTTCTGTATCATACTGTGGGCATGCGAATCACAGCAACATACCAAATGGCAGCATGATACAGAAGAGTGAGTGCTGTTTTGGGGCAGAGTCGTGGTCTACTTCTGTCTCATGGTACACTTTCTAACTCAGGGTCCTCACCTGTAAAATAATATTTTTCCCGCTACTTCACAGAGTTGTTATGAGATTTAGTTTGTGTGTGGGCTGTGCTTTGAACATAAAAAACACTGTAAACATGATAAATATTATTAAAAATGTCCCTTCTTCAGTTTGACTTCAGACTAACACAACAAGTAGTTAAGTAGTTCTGCAATATGAGACTTTTCTTACAAAACACCCAGGTATTCCCAGTTCTGTGTAGTTCAATATAATAAAAAAAGCTGCTTTGAATTATTTTTAAGTTGTTTTAGATGACCCAACCTAATAATATCAGAATTTACAGGATTTATTATCTGTATTAATTATGTTTTTCTTAGCTTTCATCAGGTTTTTATTTCTTGCTCATCAATGAACGAAACCAAGATGTTAATACAAGCTACTCTTTCACATAGACCATGTTAAAACATTATTTGGCAATGCATGGAGTCGGAGTATGTACTATGGTGAGAAACCAACTGCCATGTCACTTTATGAAGAATAACAAGAGACATTAGCACTGACTACATCTGTAGTTGACTCACCACTGTGCTTACCATGAAATTCGAGAGCAGAAGCTCCAGACTATGAAAGCAGAATTCTCAATCTTAATGTTTCTGTTACACACACTTAAACGTGGCTACGTGGCTGTTTAACATTTTGGATCCGTAGTTAAAGTAATTGTACAGTCTTTCAGCTTCCCTGCCATCCATTGTGATTGTTGCAGCATCTCCTGAAACGCTTACTGAAAAATCCTGTTTATAGGTGTCAGTAACAGTGGCTACAAATAAAAATACAAGGCAGAGTAGACTTCTACTATATACACTAACCAAAGTGCCTATATACATGGCACAAGCTTTCTTGGGCAGACGCTAACTTCATTAGATGCTAAGAAAGGGCATGCATAAAGCAGAGTAAAAGAAGAAGGGAGAAACTGGAGTATAAAAAACAAGAGAGGGGGAAGAAAGAAAGAGGGTAATGGGAGGAGTGAAGTGCTGGAGAGGCAAACAAACAAGCAAAAAACCCCATAGGAAAAAAGAAGTCCCAAAAACTAATCCAGGTAATAGGATAGGAATCTGTAGTTCCTATTTAAACTATAGCTAACACAATTCAGTCTGTGGATGATTTTTTGTTCTGCAGTTTCCCATTCAAATCAGTTTTTAAAAGTTTGCTGCCTGAGAACAGCCACCCTCTGGTCAGGTATATTGTATCCAGGGAGGTTAAAGTGTTCTGCCACAGGCCTGCATGTCTTTCTGCAGCTGATGCCAGATCCTTGTTCATTTATTCTGTCATGTAGGGATTACCTCATCTGTCCTATGTATACAGCAGAGGGGCACTGTAAGTTGATGATGGAGTATGTGGCATTGGTGGAGTTGCAAGTGAATGAACCTTGGATTCATAGATCCATAGATTGTTAGGGGCTGGAAGGGACCTTGCAGATCATTGGGCCTAGTCCCCCTGCACTAGGAAAAAAGACAACTGGGGTTAAGTGACCCCGGAGAGGTGACTGTCCAGTCTCCTCTTGAAAAACTCCAGGGTAGGTGACTGTGCCACCTCTGGAGGGAGTTTGTTCCATAGTCTGGACACCCTTACTGTGAAGGAGCTTTTAAGCCTGAAGCGGCCTTCCAGGAGTTTGTATCCATTGGTCCTGGTCTTCCCCAGCAGTGCCCTAGTGAACAGTTGTTCACCAAGCTCCTGATGCACTCCTGTAATATAGTGGTAAGCTGCTACCAAGTCTCCTCTCAACCTTCTCTTCTTTAGGCTAAAGAGGCCCAGGTCCCTCAGCCTTTCCTTCTATGGCTTGCCTGGCAAGTCCCTGATCATATAGTTGGCTCTTTTCTGGACCCTCTCAAGTTTTTCCACATCCTTATTGAAGTGTGGCACCCAGAACTGGATGTAGTACTCCAACTGCGGTCTCACCAGTGCTGAGTACAGCAGGAGTATCACTTCTTTAGTTTTGCATGAGATGCATTGGTTGATGCATGCCAGTGTGTTGTTTGCCCTGCTGGCCACTACCTTGCACTGATGGCTCATATTCATGCGATGGTCAATCATTACCCCTAGGTCCCTTTCGGCCGTGGTGCAAGTCAAGCTGTAACAACTGAGCCAGTATGTATGTTGAGGGTTGTTTGCCCCAGACAGAGCAATGTTAAAATGGATGTTATAGTCCATGTTATTTGGTCCAATGATGATGTGATCTAAATTAATGTTGGGGCACAGCTGGCATCTGTCCATTGAAAGGCCTGCTGCCTTAGAGACACCAGATATTAGGTAGCCTGTTACTTCAGAGATGCTGCTTGGGGTTGGGAGGCTGTCTGCAAGACGCAGTTAGCCAGGTTATTCTGAAATCAAGTAAAAGGCAGGGTAGATTTGCACCTTATAAGCTAACCAAAAGTGGATAGATCCCATAAGCCAGAAGCAGCTTGTGCCCATGACTACTTTAAGATGCTTATCCCTTTCCAGGAGAGCTTAGAGATAATAATGGTGCTTCTAAGATGTTTAAGCTGGTACAACACCAATGTTCCCACTAAGGTTTAGCGATCTGTGAGCATGCCGCTTCAGTCCATGAGCGTGCCACTTTGGTCCCACCTCTCCCTTTCAATGCGCACCACTTCAGAAACCACAGGTGCCTGAGGTACACCCTGCATAGAGCCCTAACGGGTGAGGGACCCTGGGACTGTAGTAGGGGGTGAGCAGCCTTGTCTGGGGTCAGGGACCCCAGGGGACTGGGATGGATGGAGAGGAGTCTTGCCTGGGACCCCAGGGGGACTGGATGACATATGGAATGGGGCCAGGGGCCTGGAGCCCAAAGGGGCTGAGGAGTGGAGCAATTCTCCAGAGCCAGCAGAGCCCGCACCAGCCCCCAGCCCCCGCCTGGCCTTGGGGAGCAAGGAGGCACTTTGCCCCAGCCCCAGCCCCTGTCCCACCCCTGCCTCCCCTCAGGGAGGAGCTGCTTCCTGAGCTTATCTCCAGTAAGTGTCCCACGCCAGCCCCGGTGCCTCTGCCACGCTCCACGCCCAGCTCCTCTCTGGGAAGCCGCAGCCCAGCTCCTCTCCAGAAAGGTGCACAGTATTAATAAGTCAGTGCGCAGCAAGATTTTAAATCATGCGCAGCCGCGCATGTGCACATCTTGGAGGGAACCTTGTATGACACGAATCCAGGATGAGTACAATAGAGTCCCTCTGATCGTCACCGACTGCTCCTGGCTTGAACACTTTAGACACACCTCCAACCCCTTCTGGAAAACAATAACCATTTCAAAGTAGTCATGGGGGACAAACCAAACTTGGTTAACAGACAGCTCCCCCAACTTCAAATGGCCTCTCTCAAGCAACAGATGCTCTCTCCCTTGTCTTTTGTATTTAAATTTCTCTCTCCCTATACACTCTTATGCACGTCCCTTCACAGCAATCAAAAAAGTGAGTTTAGTGCATGAAAGCCTGTGCTATATTGTCTACTTTGGTTATATTATAAGAGGCAAATCTAGCTTCCCTTCTACTTGACTTCAGACTAACAAGGGTACCTACAAAAAAAAGCCCTGAAACAAAAAAAATGGAACCAAGCCAGCCATCTAAAAATGGCTTTATATAGCTAAGGGCTGCCAGCACATATTGATCCTTTGTGTCTGGTTTTCCTTTTACATGTGCCGCATTGACACAAGTGTAAACCTACTGAGCGCAGTGGAGTTACATCTACTATACACAGACAAAAATGAAAGGAGAATGAAGAGTGTTATTCTTTTTTTCAAAATGGGAGAGTCGAGGCAAGTACTATATGGTAAAACTCCACTTCACAAAATGTACATGCACTTATCCTGTCAGAAGCTTCCTCCAGCAATACAGACCAGTGGCATTCTTTTTAGTAGTAGAATAATATATATGTACTGGGAATGGATGAGCAGAATAAAACATCTGATCTTTGATACATTGACATTAGCAATTCCATAGTTCTCAGAGTTATTCATCAGCTTTGCAGGGTCTTGCAGCAAGGTTGTGTGTACAGAAATTAACAATTTGGCCAAATTATTTTTTAAAATCTCCTGTACATAATTTAACAAATTCTAAATGCAGTGTAAATTCAGATGACTGACAGAAAAGAAGAGGGAATAAAGAGAAGAATTCTGTGTTATAGCTGCTGCCAGAGCCTCTCTCAAACTCAAAGGCAAACGTGTTTTAAAAAGTCTTTTAAATACTCTTGGAAGCTTCTTTTGTTTCTGAGAGCTGTCAGAACTGCTAAAATGTGTGTTCTGGAGAAATAACCGAGAAAGAGGAAAAGAAGAAAGAAAAGAAGCAAATTGAAGGGTTGAGCTTTGTAAATTTTAAAAATTAGACCTGCAAAATCTCCATTTCAAATATTGTTTGATTTTAACCACTGGCCTGATCCTCTAATCTGACCTTGGAACCTGTAACAAAGTAGCAGGTAAAAAAATCCCTTGCCCATATTTTGAGAGTGGCTACAACTGCAGAATTGTGCAATGGCTGAAGGCCATGAATCTGGGAGACTCAGATAAAATTCTTCTTTGTTTTTTTCAGTCAGCAAGTACCTGAATGCTTGGTGTATTGCCCTTGAAGGAAGCACAATCAGGCTGTGAGTAGTGGCAGAATCATGGCTATCCTGTACTTCATCTATTTGACACTATTTGATTTCAGCAGTGGCTGGATCAGGTTGCCAGACATTGTAAGAACATAAAAACAAGTCTTTCTTTAGGGCAATATGTCTAGAAAGAGGGCTTTTTCCTAGGGGACCAACTCTAGCTATAACCAACTCAAGAGAGCTCAGGATATGATTTGTGCTTATTGGAACTTTCCAGTTTCAAAGCCTTACTGTGTAAGTTAAAAGTATTGGTAAGTATTAGATGATTAATTTCTTATTATAAGCCATTGCGTGGTTGCAAGTGGAGGGTAGATCTCTCACATTCAAATATTTGTTATTTATAGAATTTTTCTATGTGTATTTTAACCTTGGAAATATTATCTACTTCTTGTTACTCTGTTATACTCAGATATTCTTTTCAGAAAGTCATATCATCAAGGCAGTTCCCACCTCAAGAGCTTGGAGGACACAGTAGGAGGACCAAGGAAGTATTTTTGCAGTTGTTGGAGCTCACTACCAATGCAGATGCATTGCAGCAGTGTAATAACATAGAAAGAAAGGCACAAATCAGCAGTGAGGTCTTCCATAGAAAAGTAGGTTATATCCTAATAGTTGCTAAGGCATATTAGAGAAAGCTCTCATGGCTCTCTTGGCATCTAAGTCAGTCAGTCAGCATGTGCATAATTGCATTTAACAGCAACTGAAACTCTATATCATGTTAAATTGTGAACCCAAGAAACAAGCAGCAGGCACCCTCCATCAGTTTAATATACACTCCACCATTTTATCTTATATTCTTTTCAGAACTAATTGATTGTGCATCAGGCACCTAAAGCTCATCCGAGACCAAAGGTGAGATAGGGAATAAGTTGCTCTACTGCCTTATTGGAGCAAGATGAAATGGAGACCTATCTGAGTGCAATCAGCATACTGAAGACATTGTAGCCCATCCTCCCTACCATTTGTAATTGACTTACAGAGAACAGCGGGGGTAACAAGAGAAACTTCTGTGCCATAGGACACGAAAGAAGCCTGAGGCCAGATAAAGAGCTCATGGGATACCAGCAGTAACCTACAAGAATTTCTTAACTAGAAGTTTCTGATGATGACGAAAGATAGGAAAAAGATCAAAGCCTGAGTGAATGCTTTTCTTCTCTCCCCTCTGAGATGTTGAATATATTAGCACAGCAATTTGCCTGTTCCTGAATCTAAACTGTTTCATAAAAATATTTGATTTATTCTCTTTAAGTCAAGTCTAATGTATGGCACTATACAGAGCTCAAATCTCTTGGGAAACATTTTGGATTTTCCTGGCCCTCAGCCAAAAGCAGTAGAGCTGAGGGAGGGTTGAACTATGGAAAATCCTGAATGGGCCTTCAGAATTACTCAGGCCTGTTTGAAAACATGTCAGATTTTCCCAGACTGCAGCCAAGCAGAGGGCAGAGGTCAGGAACAGAGCCAACTAGTAAGATGGGCAAATTGTTAAACACCAAGCAGGTTTCTCTGTTCTCTCTAGAAACCATTTGGATTATCCTGGCCTCATGCGAGGTTTCAAATCTTTTGAGATAATGTGTGCCTATGATCTAGTCCATGACACCTGGAAAAAAAAAAGGCCTTCTGACAAGCCCATACTCCATTACTCAACTTTTGGAAGATAATGAGGACTCCCTAAACTTGTGCATGAAATTAATCTGATTATTCAAACGTCTATATTTTAGGCTATGTCACTGCTAATCAAACCATGTAAGAGAGGGAGACAATATTATTAACAGCTACACAATCTGCTGCCCACAACAATTGGTTTCAGTGTCATCACGAGTATGATTGCTATTTTTTTCTTGCCAGGTAAAAAAAGAACCAAGATCAAGAGACCTCCTCAAGACACCAGCAGGAGAAGCCAGGTTCAGTGAGACCAGCATAGCCCACAAGTGTCACCTCCAGTTCCAAAGAGAGGAAGTTAAGCTCCAGGAGTTCAGCAGACTGTGCATACCCAATGCCCAAATTCAGAACAGCAAAACAATCAACTATGAACAGATTCTTGTTTTGGTGCTTCACATAGATGGAATTCATCCTTTCTCTGGGCCCCATGATTAACGTTTGTTGCATGTACCAGAGAACACTACATTGTGTGAATGCTGGTCAATGGCTTTTATCAGTTCACCCAATTAGTGCATTTCCCTTTGTCACTGAAACAAGGGATAAATGTTAGCAGATGAATCCAGAAAGTCTTTCCTTTCCTTCCCTAACCCAAGGTATTAACATATTATTGAAGACAGAACAGAAAAAAAACACCCTTCATTCCTACGCATGAAGATTGGATTCCTTTCAGGCTATGGGAGAGTCCCTTTTCCCCCAAGCACTACCAGGAGTTATGAGGAATAACGACCATAAGTTGACTGAGAGTAGATTCAGGCTAGACATCAGGAGGAACTACTTCACAGTCAGGGCGGCTAGGATCTGGAACCAACTCGCTCCTACCCTGGGGGTATTCAAAAAGAGGCTGGATAATCACCTAGCCGGGGTCGTTTGAGCCCAGCATTCTTTCCAGCCCATGGCAGGGGGTCAGACTTGATGATCTGCTCAGGTCCCTTCCAACCCTACCAACTATGAAACTATGAAACTTTCCCTATATTCAACCAGACTGTGTTTGAGTGAGACTTAATGCTGCATGTGGGTGGATCCTGAGAGCATTACTGGGCACATCTACACAAGACATTTACTGTAGAGCTGCGCAATTAGCTCTGCGGTAAAGTCTCAGTGTCTACATAGTGGCCCTACTAGGTTGCAGTAAATTAATTAACTAAACCATAGGTTAGTACTTGTAAACACAAGTACTATCCTGCAGTGGCATTAATAAGAACACTGAACCTCACATGTAGATGTTGATAGGATTTCCCAGAGGGAATGCCCTGTTGGACCTGGTCCTGGCCACAGGCGATGATCTGGTAAGGGGGCTCCAGGTCCTTGACCACCTGGGTGATAGCGATCATCACTTGCTGGAATTCATCATCTAGCGCAGGGTGACAAGGGCCTGCAGTAAGACGGTAGCCCTAGACTTCAAGAGGGCCAACTTCAATGAGTTGAGGAGATTGGTGGGAGAGGCACTGGGGTTCTCGAGGGCAGGGGAACTCAGTGCCCAAGATGAGTGGTCGTTCCTTAAGGAGACGATACTCCGGGCCCAAGGGGGTGACGATCCCAACAAGAAGCAAGGGGGGCAAGAGTGCCCAAAAGGCTCCCTGGCTCACCAAGGACATCTGGGAATGCCTGGTTGCCAAAAAGGCAGTGTACACCCGG
>NW_005842537.1:129130-163902 GCF_000455745.1 Alligator sinensis
TACCTGGCTGGGGTCATTTGAGCCCAGTTTTCTTCCTGCCCAGGCAGGGGGTCGGACCTGAAGATCTACAAGGTCCCTTCCGATCCTACTTCTATGATTCTATGATTCTACAGGGTTGGCTGAGGCCTGAGGATGCTTCAGTGCAGGGGCTGTCTGTGCAGGGACTGCCTGCCAGCTAGACTGGCACTGAAATACCCCCATGCTGCAGCCAGACCCTTCACAACATGTTGAGCTGGGTTGGAGCAGCCCCAGGTTAAAAGGCTGACCCCCTGAGCCCCGCCAGCTGGGGCTGCTCCAACCCACCTCAGTGTGCTGTGGTCCTGGGCACACATGTAAATTCAGTGCCCAGGAGCAATAAACTCCAGTGCAAACTGGATGCTTATCTTGCTGGGATCCTATGACCCCAGCTGACTTCCTGCCCTTTGGGCAGGGGGCTGGACTCGATGATCTTCCGAGGTCCCTTCCAGCCCTTATGTCTATGAAATCTATGAAACTGCACCAGAGTTTGTGCATTCACTTTAATAGCACATGTAGATATGACTACTGAGAAGCATACCATACCCACTTGCTCTCACTCTGCTCAACCTTAGAAATGAAGCAGTGAAGGCACTCTGTGGGTACCCAAAGCAGCACTTTTGAACACATCAAGAACCCAGGTCATGACATGAGGTCATGAGTATGCCGATAGGGGAACTGGCATCTCACATCCAGGTTAATGTGCCTGGAGCAAAAGGAAGTGAGCAGGTCTTCTTTCTTTGCTGGTGTGACTAAGAACTTTGTTGCTGTAATGTGAACTTCTGTTTCCACCATGTTAGAGAGTAGGGAGGGGTTTCGGGGTGGGGAGCAGAGACAGAGGGAGACTGTTTTACCACCTCATTTCTGAGCCAGCATGTGCAGAGGGGGAATTATCAGCAAAGTGCTTCTCTGCAGCACATTCAAGAGCATGATAGCAGTGACATAGGCATACCCTGTGAGTAGGAGGAACATAAGAATTTTTTTAAGACCATTGCAGATACATGCCTAAGCAATGGGGGCAAAAGTTTCAGAAAGGAGAAATTTAGAACCCAGAGTGTAGAAATCATGAGTGGTAAAGGTTATACAACAACAAGATGTGGAACAGAAGAGAAAAGGGAAGTCACTTAAGCACAAAATGAGAATTGGTGACGGAGCAAGGGAGTGAACAAAGGAGAATAGGAAGCAGAGAAATGAAAGATTTATGGATTTCAGCTAAATCAATAAAAGGGGCTTGTCAATTGATTTCAGAATGGCCACGCAAGGTGGGATGTGCATCAATTTAAGTAGGTCTACAGACACACAGACATGCAGTAATTTAAACTGTCCCAATTTTAAAAAAATCCCTCCCCAGCAATGGAAGATTTGCTCCAGGATAAATTGGGACTAAATTTCTCACCCATTCAAATACCTGCCTTTCAATGCAGAGTCCACACATTTCCCATGCTTCCTAATGCACAGCCTGCTTGTTTGTGTACAGCTGCCACTGCAATGTGCCCCAGGTTTATGTCTTAAGTTTCACTTCTCCATTCTGGTGTCCATAGCAAAAGCCAGTTTAAATTAGTGCGACTTGGGTAGGGACAAGGTTGTAGGGATAACTCTGAATAAAGGGGAAAAAAGGAGATTTATGTTGAGTATTTCAAAGGAGCATAAGGCAGTTAGGTGGACAGCTCTTATGAAATTCTAATAAGATTTAAATGCTTACCTCTTAGTCTTCCTTGAAAACCCTAATTTCAGTTTATTAGGCCCAGCTCCATCTTGGCTAATGTAATGCACCATTTCATGGGTAGACATGAAGCTCTGTACAGTGGGCTTTTGTATGAAATGAAGAAATGTTTTCATTCTGAATGAGAGTGCTTTGTGGGAGAGACTGTGGGCAGACCTAAAAAAACCTTTGAGTAACTGGTTCAATAATTAAAGGTGTCAGGAGCTAAGTTAAAAGAGGTAGGCATGACGTGCCAGAAAATAAATAGAGATCTAGATGACAAAATGCAGGTGACAGTCATTCATTAATAAGTGCTGTGTTGAGTAAAGATAGACCCAAAAAAATTGCTTATACTGTTAGCATATACTATATGCTTCTTAGGTGTCTTTAATCTCATATCACTGATAAAATCAAGATTTTAAAATATTCAACACAGTTTAACCAAGACAGAAATGTCTGAGTATATATGAAAGTGAAATCATCAGGGTTTTTAGACATACACAGGCAAACTGATTAAACTAATAGTTATAATTACAGTGATCATACAATACTACACTCTTAGGCATTCACTGCAATTGTAAGTCTTTTAGAATACAGAGGTTCATTATTGTTTAGAAACTACTTGGATAGCAGAGAATTAGACCACTTCTGTCTATAAACACGTTCAAACATAATAGGCTGCATATGCCATGATGATAAACTATAGCAATTGCTGGACAAGTATCAGGAAGTTTTGCTGATGAATAATATACTGCTAAAAGGGTCAGAATGAAGCCATTAGTAAAAGAGGGTAATGTGTGTAAGTTGTAAAAGCCAGATGCATACACATTATAGTCAGACATAAATGGTAGAATAAGTCTCTTCAATGACTAAGCTGGATTTACACATAATGATATGCTACAGTGGTGACTTGCCATGAATTCTCTGCTACATTTAAATTAATATGTCAAAAGAAATAAACATGCACTCCAATTTCTTAAAAGGAGAAAAACTCATACAGTTAAGTTTGGCATCTGTTTATTAGCAACAGAAAAAAGAAAAGGATTTCTGTAATCGATGCCGCTTAAAAGTGTAGGTGAAAATTCTATCATCCTCAAACCATAAAAAAATTCAAAAGATACATATGCCAGATTCCATAGGTAATAAAATTAAAGATTGATGCTAAAATATTGGTTTATACCTCACAGCTAGGAACAAGAGATTGTTTTCATTGTTGATCAAAATACATACTTATTGGGCACATCTATATATTCTTTAATGAACCTTAGATACTACTCATTTCATTTACTACTTGCTTCATAGAGTACTAACTATATGCACAGTGACTAGAGTTGCTGCGCAGGAGCTCTAGCACATGGTTATTTTGTGATGCTTACTGCACATTAGCCTAATAACACTGTAGAGTAGGCTACCATGCTACTGTGCAGTGTTATTTGGCTAATGCACAGTTAAGCGTCTTGTGTAGACGCGCCCTCTGTCCTGTAGTTCAGATAAGTATTTTAAACATGTAACAGACAAAGGTAGACTGCATGTATCAAAGGGTTAAATAAGTAAAAATCTGTAGCACTTCCAGATAATGTCACCTCCTTGCCATTATATCTGATGCTAAGAAATGTATTAAGCCAAAATCAAAACACCAATATAATCACTGGTTGCAGAAATTTTAACCCCAAAAAACAGATATCTATAACTCACATATGGCTTGAATAAGATTTTTGGGCACAGAGTACCTTAAAGGATTGGGCCCAGAAGTATCATTGAGCCCTGAAGATAACATTGTGATAGAATCATTTGACAAGCCTCAGTTAAATATTTGTCATATAGAGTCGGTATAGCCATATCTGTGAGTTCTCATGAATTCTGAAAAAGAAAGAATCATGGGGATTAGAGGAGAATCCTTCAGCAGGTGCACTCAGGAGAATTTAGATGCACAATAGATGTAAATAATCACACTCCAATTGACTTCAATGGAACTACAGTGACTTACATCTGCCCCCTAATATCTACAGTCCCTTTGTTTTCTTTGCAGTTTTTTTTCCCCCATAAGCTGTGGGCCATTCTTAACAGTACCTACAACAGCAGAGAAACAGCAAAAGAGGTTGGAGGGCAGGAGACATTCGTGCAATCTGGTAGTTTTGTGCTGCATCACTGGATCAAGAGGATCTTCAGCATAAGGGGATGCTGTGGCAACACTATGTGACATTATCCCTCTTCCTGCCTATTGTTGGTATAGGGGGCTTGGCTGGAGAAGAAGGGGGAGAATTTACAGTGCAGTATTCAGCATAAGTTAGTTCTTCTTTTTGAAGCTGTTGGCAGTCAAAATAAGTTAGAAAAGCTTAATACAGTGATAACTTTAACCTGTGACTCAGAGTCCAGCTGTACAAACATGCAACTTCAGAGAGCCAAGGTGAACCTCATGCCACCAGAGTAGTATCTGCACTGTTTGCACATGAACAGTAGCTAAGATTTGGTCCAAAAGGTTTCTTTGCAATTGGGAACATTGGTTTACTAATTATAATGTTGGATTTAAGAAGCTTCTGTTGCTCACAGATGGACTGTCAAGATTGTCACTTGAATATGACTATTTTAATAGCCGCTTAATTAATTAAATTGACTCCACGTGCTAAAATCATCACAAACGCAGCATCTAAAAAGCCCTTGCAGGAGTCATTCTGTGAGAAACAAATTAAAATCAGTGTATTTTATGTGCCATATAGACATTATTCACTAGTCCTTCATGAGTACACAGATTTGTATTTGATTAAATCTATACTGTACAATGAGAGACACAAAAGTTACATGTGGTGACACAGTGGGGACTGGTACTGGCAATAAAAATGTAGTAACCACTAAAAAGTATGTCAACTGTAACTGCATCTGTCGACACAGAGCTTCAGTAGTATTGGCGGAAACACTAGGAGAAAGCTAATACTTCAGCTTTACTAGCCCATCTGTGGCAGCCATGTGTCTTGCTATTGCTGATTCTGACTAAAAATCATCAGAAATCTACGTGAAGCACAAATGCAAAGGCACCCTAACAAAGAGGTCATGCAGATATTTCACCATTTGGATTACCAGACAAAATTGTGATTTCTGAATACACTCTGATAAGATTCTTAATGCATAAACACAACAAGACTTTAAAAAGTCTACCTTTTTCAGTTTAGAAATAGATATAGACTTTGTTTGCTCTTGTTTTCTCCAAACAAGTGGAATGATTTCCTAACTTTTTACCTTGGGACATTATTTATTATTACCATAATAATTTCTGTCTCATATCCATATACCATTACTGTACCCAAGCTCCATTTCCACAATCCATGAACAATACAATGAAGCACCAGTATGACAAATTCAGATTAACCAAAGCTCTTGGTTAACTGAAGGGTGGTTCTCCCCCATAATTAAACTCTCCATTTCTGCTAAGATCACAAGGTTTCAATCTTTGGAAGAGGATTGAAGAGCAATAGGTTCGTTTTTCCAGCTATTAGAAGCACTGGTAGGTAGTGTTCTATTCATATGTTGTGACATACTAGAGTTGGTGGCAAACTTTTTATAATGTAAGTAGGTAAAACATGATTACCTAAATCCCTTATTTTTCAAACATTTCAGATAAAGAAGAGTTAATAACCAATAGTTTATTCAGCAGGTATAACCTTCATATGCCACAGAATTTTGCAGGAACAATTCATGATTTTCTTAAATGTGTTAAGTATCCAAATGATACAGGTTGTAGCCATAGTGGTCTACAGGCAAAAGGAATCAGAACCCTGTGTAGAGGTGATATTTTTTATTAGACCAACTAGATATTTGCAAAAAAATGCTTTTATTTGCAAGCTTTTGGACACACACACCATTCTTCAGGCATAGCAAATTATAAAATTACAGATTCTAAAATTTCTCTTGGTGGAAGTGAAAATTTCTATTCCACAGGAGAGCTGAAGGTACTGTAAGATCTGCTGGTTGGAAAACTTCATTTTGTGCAAATTAGGTTCACATAAAAGTTAGAGCACTCTGTTTACTAGGGCTGTGCGAAGCTTTGGTTCCCTGATTCAATTTGGCCAAGATTTGGCCTGATTTGGTGGCCAAATCTCTGAATCCAAATTGAATCAGAGGACCCTTTAATCTCTCTAAATCAAATTGGAACCCTCTGATATGATTCGGAGAGATCCAGAAAGATTAGGAAATTCAGACATAGAGACAGCTTTAAATGTCTTTTCTACATACCTCTAGGTAGCAGGGTCTGATGAATGCTGAGAGTCTTATGAATGCTGCACATGGAGTGTCCCACAGGAGCATGGGGGGCTCCCCAGAGTGCTTGGCAGCAGACCTGGAAGTGGACCAGAAGCACTTCTGGTCCACTTCTGGGTCTGCCAGGGAGCACACTGGGCCCTCCCCCCCCACTCCCCTGACTCAGTAACTGGTGCCTCCTAGGTCTGGGGGGGGGGGGGGGGGGCAACTGGGGTCCCCCTATGGCCAATTGCCAAGCTGGGAAGGTGTGAGGCCCCCCACCCCCCAGCACGCTCCCTGGCAGACCTGGAAGTGGACCAGAAGTACTTCCAGTCCACTTCTGGGTTCGCCGCTGAGCACATGGAGGGCCTCCCCCACCCACCCATACTCCTGTGGGATGCTCCATGCACCCCAGCATCACAGCATTCACGAGCTGTGCCTGCTACCTAAAGGTATGTAGAACAAACTTTTGAAGCTGTCTATGATTCTCTGAATCAGCATCAAATCTTCAGATTCAAATTCAGCCAAATCAAATCAAATCAAATCAAATCAGGGACAGTGATCCAAATCAATGAGTTGAATCAACAGTGATTCGATTTATTGATTCAGATCACTGTCCCTGATTTGGGCTGAATCCGAATCAGATAGGGCCTGCTTTGCACACCCCTACTGTTTACCTCAAGGCCGCCTGATGGTAAGCAGGATGTTGAATGATGTTTCCTTCTGGTTATGATGTTTCATATTTCACAAGAGGATGGGTAGATGGAATGCTCTCCTGGATAAGGAATTTTGCTTGTGTTGAGGCAGCTCTGAGCTCAGTGAACATGCAAATTTAGCTTGCAAGAAAAGGCAAGAGCAAGGGTGTCAGTTTTCAGGTTTTAAGGTGTTGAATTTTGTTTCCTTCTTGTAAAATTATGAAGTTTTCATTTCAAAGAGTAGTTGAGTGATTTTAAGAAAAAATTCTCTCTATCATTTAGGACTAATTTTTGTGGTCAGTTAAAATTTAGAGGGCCAGATCCTATTCTACCTATTGGAGAACTAAGGAAATAGTTATATTTCCCTTTGTATGCCTAAATGGCAGCTTTCTAGCTGGGCAAGTGTTATTTTGGGGCATCTATACATGTGCTTTGGAGATGAGGGGGGCATTTTAATTAGAGAAGCTCTGAGAGCTGCTCTAATTAAAGCACCCAGAGCACCTCAGGTATCAGCATCCCCCTGCTTCAAAATGGTGGTGGAGGTGCTTAATCTAAAGCTCGCTTGATGAACTTTAGATGAAGTGCCGCACCATCATTTTGAAACTTGGGGGTGCTGATACACAAGACATGGGAGGCTGCTGGAGCACGGTAATTACCTCACTCCAACAGACTCAATTAATCGAGTCAGCCTCTGCACTCATGTATAGGCATGCTTGGATACTTATGTAAAGTGTATCCACTCAGGGTAGTTGTTACAGGTGGTTACTAATGCAAGCACCTGGTTTAAGCTTAGCACTCAGTTTGCACCCTTTGCTGAGTACCTGGAATGGTTCCCTCGAGGGAGGTCCCTTTCTATTCACCTGTCATGTGCCATATTCACCTGCCATGTCTTGATTGAAAAGAAAAATAATAGGAAGGGAAGTTCCAATATAATAGATGACACCCCACCCTCAGATAGGCTCCGTTTATGTGTGTTACTTGGGGCTCCTCCTCCCCTACACCCCATCCACATGCCAGGCAGATCTTATCAGTGAAATGGTGTGGGACATTCTTGGAACACACAGCCCTTATTCACAAAGTTGTAGCCCAATTAGTGAGCATGCTGGTCTGGACAGGAGTGTCACGTAGTATGCCCTCTGCTAGGGGTCAATTAATTATAATGCCACTTGCCCACTCAATTAATAAATCCTATTAGAGACTAAGGAGTAACTTTAAACTTGAAATAATCCTATGTTTAGTTTCTTCATTCTGCAGCTTTGATTATGGTTTCAAGAGAAACAGTCCTGTTATGGTGGCTGAACCTGCCTGAGGCTCGGACTGTCAGCTAGCCCCAAACAATTAAGATGCAGGGGCACAATCCATCCTTGTTACATCTCAGGTTGTGCCTTTAAATCAATTATCCATCTTTGTGCCTTTAAATCAATTATCCATCTTTGTAGAAACTCAGCTACAATTAGCTCTACCACCAGAGCTGGTCTACTGCATAAGTACCCCTTACACTGATTCTTCATGGGTTATGATGAGCAATCAGTCCTGGAATCTGTGAGAGGGAACCTCCAACAAAACAAAGAAGAACAGATATAACCCCTCCAGTGCTTGCAGTCTTGTGCTCTGCGGGGGGTGGACTCAAGTGTCCCCTGTTCCTGCTTAGTCAGGGTATGTGGTCCACCAATCATCAGGATCTCTTCTGGTCCAAGCCTCCAAGGTTGAGAACCCCTCCAGGTTCTCTATATGCAAGCTCCAAGGGAATCCCTCTTCACTCTGAGCTCCAATAACCTTACTGGAGCTGGGGGAGCGCTCTTGGCTCTGTCTCCATTTCACTAGGCTTCTCCCCCTCTTTGGCATTCTGGGCGCAGTTTTATTACAGCACTCCCCATGCATCTGCCTACATGCAGGGAGCACCTACTTTTAAAATGGGGCTGTGGCTGAGCATACTGTTCCATCCCCAAGTCTCCTGTGCCTGCAGGTCAGTTGTGCTCGTTACCAGCCCTTGCTGGGCTACTATGCTCCATGGGCTGAGGCCTCTTGGTGTCTGCCATAGGGCAGTCAACCGCCTTGTTGCATTGTGCAGTGACATAAAGGTAGCAATTTTATTTCCCTTGCAGTGCATGTGTAGACTAAGTATACATAGTAGGCTATGCTCTAGCTAGGCAGGTTTGAGACCATATTTCACATTCAGCTCTTGGGGGCAAAAAAGGTGTGGGGGGGGACTTCTCTCTCCTTCTCCCCTAACTCATTTTCTGAGACTTGTGCTTAGGTATACACAGGTGTGCCCAGTCAGTATGTAGTCCCACTTTGTTTGCTCAGTGTACCCATGCATATTTATGCATCTACAGTGTGGTGGCAGCATGAAAAGCAGCCAGATAGTTTGTCCCATCTACAGGTTACACATAAGACATGATAAAGCACTTAATCATGTCTTAAGATGTCATCCAGCCACACATTCAATAAATTAATGGTGTAAGAAAAGGAGAAATAAGCCATGATGTTATTCCACAAAATATGTGTAACAACTCTACAGCTTGTTCCTATCATGTCATTACATGAACATGTGACCAGGAGCTCCTGCATCTGGGAGATCCATCAGCTAATCAGGGCTCCCAGCCAGGGGCCCATGTGCACCGCAGAGCCTGGGAGCTCACAGCTGACCACATGTCTCAGTTGTGGGGAGCCCCATCAAATGACAGGGCTCCCAGATGCATGGGTATCTGAAGCACTCCTGCGACTGGAAACCCTTGTCAGCTGATGGGGCTCCCAGTGTCAGAAATGCGTGGTCCACCCATTACCTGGGAGGCCCGTCAGCTGAGGGGGCTCCCAGCTCTGATAACTTGCTACTTGCTGGTACAGGGGGAGCTCTCCTGAACTGGCAATGTCATGATTAGCAATCCCACAGTCAGATTGGCAAGAAGCACATTTATGTGTATCATGCATCAGATCCCATCATGCCTTTATCTGCATGTCTAGAGGGTTCCCTTGGACACAAAAGGGAAACTAAATCCTAACGATAAGTGGCACTTAGGTATCTAAGTGTGATCCCATTTTCACCTTGCTTCAGTGCCTGAAAAATCATTATCATAGTTATTTTTATCCACCATAACCTTAGGACTAGGGTAACCATATATCCTGGATTGGCCGAGGCAGTCCCAGATTTCGGCGGCTGCTCCCAGCCAGCAAGTGAAAATTAAAGCAAACGTCTTGGGTGTGGGGCATGGGGCAGAGAGGAACAACAGCATGAGCTGTGAAATATGAAGCTCTAGCAAAGAGCAAAATTGCCCTAATAGGTTAGCTTGATTCATTGAATTACCATTTAAAAAGGGATTGTTAACTCCTGTGAAGAAATCAATGGGCCATTGAATCCTTGGGTGTCTGAATAATAATACCAGTGGTACCCCACCCCTACCTCTGCCCGTGGCAGAGTGGTCACTCTACTTAAGACTAAGAACATATCCATGCCATGATGGCAGCACGCTGCAGTAACCATGAGCCACCCTGCCCATTCACTCCTATGTGCAAGCTTCATTCTCAGATGTACACTGGCAAAGTCTGTCCAGAGTTGTCCCGAGAGGCCACTCTCAATCACACCAGAGAATAAGGCCACAAAAGTATCTGCAGAGGGATGCCACAGAGTGTCTTCAGCAGCAACATTCTGAGTTTGGAGCACATCAGGGGTGCAGAGGAGGGAGGTGTCACATTGGCAACATGTAGGGGTTGCCAATGCACATGCATCCCCTGAGCTTGGCGGTGCCCCCTCTGCAAAAAAGCACCACTGACACTGCCAGCGGCACCTGCGGGTAGTTGTCACTTGCCACCCTGCCTCCCCCCCAACTGCCGACACCACTGGCAGCATCTGCGGGTGGCCTCTGACCGCTGGTCAGTACTCACTACACCCCTCTGCTGCCAACACTACTGCAGCCACCTGTGGGAGCTCGCCCCTCAGCACACCCCCACCACTGACACCGCCATGGCTGCCTGCGAGAGTTCCCCCCTCACCGCTGCCACACCCCCGCTGCTAACACCGACACCTGCAGGCGGTTGCTGTGCCCCCACAGCCTCAAGGGGCATGCATCCTTCATGAGGTCTAGGCAGGATGTTTACAGGCTGCTCCCCCTATCCTGGCCATAGTCTGTTACCAGCCTTAGTCATAAAAAGTGACAAGAAGAAGGAGGAAAGTCCACTCACCTTTTGTGTTAATGATTTTTCTTGAACTCGAGCAAGATGGGATAAGAACATACTATAGAATCCTAATAGGGGAATAAGATTTAGCTTAGGCTGGTCTGATTTTACATAGATATGACATAGTATTTTCTTCTTTCCCAACTGGATAAGCATAATATTTACATGCAAATTGCCAATACCAGTAATTTTAATTCAACCCCCCCTTTCTACTATTACACTGCTATCTTCACTAAAAATTCAAGATTGTTATTTCGTCCAGAAAGGTAAGCAAATATTTATCAAAATTCTACTCCAGGATTAATTCAGCTCTGGTTTCAAGTGTAACCTCTTCTGTGCAGGAGAGCTCAATGGGAAATTAATAGTCTGATTATCTAGGAGATCCTAACTCCCACAGTTAGTAAAAAATACACAAAGGTGCAGTTTGCTGCATGCTTCAAGTGATGAGACTTTGGCATCAATGAAGCACAACAAAGGCATCATTTTGGTACAGGGTTGCGCAGCCTCCAGCATGCAGGCTAAATGCAGCCTGCAGAGCCTTGGAATCTGACCCATGAGGCTCCCCACAGGTTGGGAAATTTGGTGGAAGGGAAGTGGTAGCAATTAATACTTCTACCCCTCCCCATTGCTAATTCTCAAGCCCCACATGGTGAATTGGAACTAGGCCATGATCCTCCCCCTCCACAGACAGATCAGGGCCAAGCCACTCTCCTTTCCCTCTTCATGGACAGACTGGGGATGGGCTCTGTCACCTTCTCCTGGCAGAGCTGGGATACCACCCTCCCCCTGTGTGGCTGGATCAGGGCTGGGCTACTGCCACTACCTCCCATGCTCACTTCCTCCTGTCCAGCCACCTTGGGGCAGGGCATGCCCCCTTCCTCCCATGGCATCACGCCATGTGTCCTTCCCCCCATGCAGCTGGAACAGGGCCAAGCTGCCCTGCTCCATGCTGCTGGATAGGACTTCACCCACCCTGAACCTCATCTTGTGTCCACCAGCCAGATCTAGACCATGTAGGGACCAGGCACTGCCCACCCAGTCCACTGGAAAATGGTTAAGCATCACTGTATTAGCATATTAGCACATGCCAATTCTCATGCATGCATTTACCTGCCATTAAGCAGGAAATATCTTTCTTATTTAAACCAAGCTCAAGACAACAAGCTTTATAGGATATGATGGTACTGGAATAAAAATTAAGAAAGCCTGCTTAATGTAAGCTAAAGCAATTTTTACTAATGTATTCATTTGTACTTCATGTGGGGAGACATAACACACCAGAATAATTGTTTAATTGCTACTGAGGAGTCCAGACTTCATTCCAGACAAAATAATAACCACATCTTGGAGATATATATGAATTCAGCAAGGAGATAATATCATTTATGTGTATGAGTAATTTAATATAGAGCAAAATATGTGAGCAAGCAATTGTAGGGGAGATGAAAAGTCACATTACGTTAAAGGGCCCAGCAATACTTTGTAAATTAGCAATGCTATGTGTCATTCAACTGTCTGAAGGAATCGAGAATGTCACTGTGACAAATTCTTCATATGGCATTGCAGAAAGTACTGGTGTGCCTGAGATTAATCCTGCTGACTGTTCAATGAGCTGCAGTAGCAGTAGCTGAGACACTTTCAGGAACAGAGCTGTTCCAAAAATGTAACATTAGCGCACAATACCTAGGGACCTACCAAAACCGTGATTGTGCAGATTTAGTAGATATCATGAAATTGAGTGATCTCTGCGAAATCCACAGGGGAAAAAAAAACTTCACCCAGGGGAAGCGGGGAGATGGGCTGCTGGCACAAAAGTGAGCAGGCAAGATGACTGTTGCCCCTCACCACTGATTGGCTGAGAGGGCTGCCTGTCATGCAGCCACGCCCCTCTCCACCAATTAGCGGTGAGGGGCAGGGCTGCATGACAGACATCACTTTCAGCCAACCAGTAGCAAGGGTCAGGTCCATGCGACGGACAGCCCCCTCTACCAATCAGTGACAGGAGGCATGGCACTGGAGCTCTCTTGACCAATCAGAGGCACGGGGGACCCCAGCCATGATAAGTTCTCAAAAATGGCAACCAGTCCCATGATCTGCCCATGAAATCACTCAGCCACCTGCTCGGGTAGACTCCTACCAATACCTAACAGAAAGTCCTTCCAGAGCAAATATTGCATAAATATAATCATGAATTTATTTTAGTGTCTTTCTTATGAAAAACATTTTAATATGCCAGATTCAGAGTAAAATTGATATAGATATGAAATTCAGATAGGCCACTTGCTTTCAATAACTATTATTCAGCATTAGACAATAATGAGAGCATTCCCTCCCTACCCTCAGACCTTTAATCACCGGTAGAATGGAATTGAACTCCACTGTCTGCTTCTTTCCCAGACCTGAAGAAGGCTACTTTGTGCTTCAAGCTTGTCCAAAGTCTCTCCTAATTATACAGTTGGTCCAATAAAAATATCACAAAATAAACCCTTGATTTTTATATATTTTCAGACCCATCATGACTATAACACCATTCCAGTGCCATTAAAATTCCACCGATTTCTGAGGTTCTGAAATGTTTGGCTATCTCAGCAGGCATGTATATGCATGACATTTTATTAATTCCATTGCTACACGTCTTTATTTCAAATCCCATCAAGAATGGGAACCAAAGAATTGCTAGAATATTGCTAGAGGTTGTATTTGATTGGGCAATATTTTTTAATATTGACTTTTGAATAAAATTCAAATTTTGACCAAAAAAAAATACAGCAAAATTCAGCAAAGTTTTCTTTCCATTTTTAACCAGTTCTACTGAGGCTATTTCAAGCTAAGATTGGAAATAGAAGTGCCTGAAAAATCTTATAAGCATGCCTAGTTAACTAAAGAGGTCTGTTGGCACTGGATTTATGAACCAGATATCTTGTTCTGGTTGGATCCAAACCCTCAGACTGACCACAACCTCTCCATTCAATCATAGGCAAATTTTATTGATACACAGTGATAATAGATATGAATAATGCAGGCAATGCAAAAAAAAAATAATAACCTCCCCAATTCTATATATACCAGTCCTAGGGCTGTCACAGAGGGAAGGATTGTGTGGCCAGTACATGAGCTTCACCTTGAAGTTCTCTCTTGAATATCAGATGTCAGCAGCCTGGAGGTAGAGGGATGAGGCCCACCCCACGCCGCAATGGGATAGGTAATACAGGCTGGTGGTATGCCCTCTGTCCATTGTGGCCTTGGGTTCCCCTCTCAGGGACTCTTTGCTGTTCTGAAATCCTCCTTTTGTATTCTCTCTCACCTCCTGAAGACTTCATCTCTGGGTACTAAAGATTGGTTTCCCTGTGGTCACCATACTGTCGACATTCTGTCCTGTCAGCATATTATTTTGTTCCAACAAACCCATCACATGCACACATCTTAATTTGGTTATTTACCAGGCCTCGGAATTTGGTCTGTGTGCCCATTTGGACTTGAGTAGCCTTTCTTGAGCAGTTCAGGATTGGGTACTTATCTTGTCTATGTTCTCCCTTCGGCACCTGTGCTGATTGTGTGTCACCTCCCCAGGGAAGCCCCTGATACTCACCCACCACAACTTAATGTTTCGTCCAAGAGCAGGAGGTTCCCTTATAGCTGGGACTTGCTAGGAGGTGTCACCAGCAGATGTTTCTGGGGCTCAACTTCCCCTACATCCCTTCCATGCCCCAACCAGTGGTTTAATTAGCCTGAACCCCTCAGGTGCTGGGCCTAGTGGCATGGCCCCAATCCGGGCCTCAAGTGTGATGATATGAGTGAGGTGTCTGATAGCAGGCTCCTTACTGGATAAAGGTCCCTTGTTTCTGGGCTCAGCCAAGAAAGTCTGCACTATGCCTGGCAGTTGCGCTCCCTGCTTGTGACCACGTGCCTTCTGGCCACTGTGTAGCCTGATACACTTTCAGAGTCCTCTCCTGGTCCCTCAGCCCCAGGAGTGAAGCATGTGCCTGATCTCCAGCCCTAGGAGTAATGAAAATGTAGAAAGAAGAAATAAACAAAAGTGTCAAGGAGTCACTGTTCCTCCTCCCTATTCATGTATCCTGCATGCAATGCTGTGGTCCATCCCTTGGAGTCTTTCCAGGCTCTGGTGCCAGGTTCTGCTCTTTTATGGGACGGACCCCTCTTTGGGACTTTGTCCTGGTCCCTGCATGGAGGTGATTCTGGCCACACCAGTGGGGAGCACACAGCTGCCTCCCAGCTGTTATTCGCCAGCTTCTTCCCTGCAGCCGGCTTTTATTGAAGCTGGCCAGAGCATCTTGATGACATCATTGCCCCGTGCTAGCCCCAGCCACACAGATAAGCAGCTGATGAACCGTGTGGGCAGCTCTTCCAGCTGCTGCCAGTTCTTGCTTGCTGCACCTTCACCGTGTGAGTTTTTCTCTGATACAGGGCTTTTGGGGTTGTTCCCTTCAGGGCCACGGGATTTCCCCATCATGATTCTGGCCCCGGGAAAGGGGTCTCCACCCCTTTTCTTTTATCACCCTGCAACAGTCTATTTACCAAAACCAGAAATCCCAAGGGCTCTGCAGTTGGGCACTGTGACCTGGCACCAATGCTGCAGATACCCTTATCTCTTTTTGGGTATACACTGTTCATATTATGCAACAGTGTGGTACGTGTCTTCAATTTCCCAGCCTGTGTGTCTGCTGGCTTCAGACACAGTAGGCCTTGAGGAAACTTTGTCACAAACAGGCTTTTATAAATCAATTAACCCTTGCCATTCCTCCGGACCATTGCTCTAATGCAACCAATGTACTTTATGTACAAGCCAATTCCCAAAGAAAATTTCTAAATATCATTTTCTAGCCACCAAGGTCAAGTTTAAATTTGCAGTATTAATACCCATGTTCTTCTCTCATCCACACCTTTAAAAATTTTGAGTGATTGTGCTGAACATAATAAATTATTCTGGATTTACAATAAACTTATTCTGGACTTTAGAGAAGAAATTGACACTAAAGATCCAGATGCTTTGAATATCAATGTTAATATTTTGGGAACCAAGATATTAGTCTTGTCTGGCTCCAGGAACATCAACTATAACCACTATGGTATGGCTTTTACAATAATAGTGCGTCATTATTCAATGCCTCCCAGTCAGCTCACAGATCAGTTATAAATGATAATGTATTAACAAGTTGACAAAACTGTAGTACAGTGATTGTCTATATCCTGCAGTAAAAACAGGTCTGCTAAAGTCATTCAATTTTCATAGTACATTGTAAACACAGAGATCAAGGCCCAGATTCTATTACTCTTACTAACTTAGAGGAATTCCTTAATTTATGAATGGTCCCATTAACTTGAAATGTGATTACAGGTATCAGGATATGTTCCTATAGAAAATAATGTTCTTGCTACTGATATAACTCATTTTTTTAAAGGAACAGTTATTCTGAATGCCTTGAACTTATTTTTGTTAAATGTTATGGTCTGCTACAGAGGCTTCAGGTTTTTTAAAAGGGAGTGAAATTTTTATACCAAATTTGTTGTGAAGCTCAGGAGAAATGCCTCAGTATTTATTTCCTCTGGTATCCAGCTACTTTATTCACTTGTAAACATCTGTCATGACCCTTTTCCTTTACTGGAGAGACTAATCAAGGATACAGCTTCTAATGAAGATAATCTTTTATTATCTGAGTTGTCTGATTGCATTATGGTTCCAATTGTACTTCCAGTTTTAAAGGTTGGGTCTGGGCAAATTGGGCAACAAACTTCCTGCTTAAAAATAACAGTTTTTGCTTTGGACTACATTGTTAAAGGGATCTCATTCCAGCCACAACTTTTATGGGTTCAGCAATTTCAGGTACAAATCTACAAGTACAATCAGGTCCCTTTATAATCTTTTTTATAAAAATAGTTTTGTTTAACTACTTAGGTAGCAAAAAGTGCTTGTTTAGTAACTGGTTTCGTCTTCCACAGGACATATCATACTGAAACCACTTGCATCATGGAGTTCTTCCTTTGCCATGTTTCCACCAATAGTTAGCTAGCCCCAGCTAGGAGGAGGATGGTAAGCACTCTGACAGGTGCAGTAATCTTATTGAACAAAATGTTCTCATAGCGGGTATAGAAAGCTAGGATATCTTAGAAAGTCAGTATGCTCTGATGTTAAAGACTGAGGGCCATATTCTTTAATTCTTGCCAATTTATTGGGCATTGTTACGAGAAGGTGTCTGAGGGCCACTGTGATGCCCCTTTGTGCCTCTTTCTGTCTTGTCTAACCTCACTCATCTTGTCAGATCACAACCCATACAGTCACTTGCTACACGTTATTGGTAAAGAAAGTTAACGAGGGAGGCTGCCCACCTGGGGCTGGTAAGTCTTCTAGGAGCTGGTGAGTCTTTTAGGGCTCTCTCTCTCTCCTTTTTGTCCTTGGTGCTTGTTTCCTCAGGCCCCGCTGGCCTTAAGGGTTAGGTTCATGACCTCCTGCCTCCCTTACAGCCACATCTCTGCCTTGCAGATTATACAAATCTGACCCCAGCGCTCTTTCCTGTCCAGGGCAGGGAGTTAGACTTGATGATCTACTGAGGTCTCTTCTGACCCCAAAAGTCTAATCTATGAAATTATCATTTGAGCAGGACCTTTCACCCCTTTGCACTGCTTGGGTCCTCTGGCCCCAAATATCAAATATTTTTTCTGGGGTTTTGGCCTTCCTGGTTCCTCTAACTGGGTCTGCTAGCCCAAAGTTGACTGTTCTGGACTCCAGCTTCTCAGTCCTAGGGGCTCTCACCACTCTCTGTTTCAGGCTTTCAATGCTAGTCAGGGTCTCCCTGGTACCTCCCTGAACTCCCTTCTGCTCAGCTGAACCTCCCACTTCGGCATAGCTGCATAGCATGAATTCTCCCATGCAGCTTGTCTTGCTCCCTGGCTGCACCCAGGCTTTGCCACTAGCAATCTCTGCTTTAGTAACAGAACCTTTGGCTTCCTGTTACAGGTACCTAAGGGGACTTTAGTGCATAAGTGCAATTCTATTCCAGCCTGTTCATGTCCCTAAAAATCCATCAATCCACCTATGTTCCTAACTTACTTTGGAGTCACAAAAAAGCAGTGAGGAGAAATTTGTAGTGATCACCAGATTCAGTAAACACAGGCATACATGAATGAGAAAAACAAAAGTAACAAATCTTAATTAAGAAGCAGTAGGCAACATCTGCAGACCCTTTGTCTAGTTCTAACTAACTGGTTACTCCCTAACTGAGGGACCATCTTCCAAGTCCTATATCTTCTAAATTAGGGACAGTGTCTAAATCATAACTTTTATCATTAAAGATGAAGAGCTATCTATCTTTTGTATGGACAGTTTTTTTAGGGACTCAAGAAAGGTGGAACAGAGTCATATTTAAGTTCCTAAGTTCACCTAAGCACCTAATAGGGGGAACTGAATCTGGCCCTACAGCCCTACATTAAAGCCAGGGGTGAATAAAGAGAATGAGTGGATTCTAAAAATCAATGTGATGTCATCTTCTCACTGATCAGTCTGGTTAGCAGGTATTTGTTGGAAGAGCAGAAGTATCTTTATTACCTTGACAGCAAGTTTGAGGAAGCTACTGTCCAGCATAGGGGCAAGGAAGGTGTCCTGTATTTGGTTCATGTAAGTGGAAGTGGTTTGGTCAACTTGACAACAAAAGATGAAAAAGGTGTTCCAGGCTGGTTACTATTTACCAGTTAGAGCATGAACCAAGTAGATTTACACTCACCTTTGGTACTGAGAGGGAGTGTTCATTATGTTGCTAATTTGGCCGGTCATTTCTTCTTTCCTACCAACAGCAATGAAGTCAAATCTTATGTAGGTGAGGCTTGATAAAGCTATGTTCCCTGCCAGAAATTACTGCCTGTCTGTCCTACTTTCAGGGTTTGGAACAGGTAGGTGATAACATTATCCTGCTTCTGATGCACAAGTGAGGGCTAGGCTATTGGCATTTCAACCTATGCTCTCACCTAACAATTTGCTGTGGAGACTGAACAGGAAAGGACATAGGGCTGACCTTTGCAAAGCTCTGCACATAATAGCTTTTAGGAACAAGGACCTGCTGACTAGCATGAGCCTCTGGGATCTTCCTGAAAGGAAGAATGTGTATGTAGCTTAGTTCATCCTTACCATATTGTGCACATGGGACATTGGCATCTTAGCAGCAGCATTAAGCAAAGTTGACTGCAGATGTTTTACTATCAAAATGAGCCTTTCACTTTTGTTCAAGGCACCATCTTTATTCTACTACAATGGGACATTCAGGTCACAAGACTGTTTGAGATGAACCTAAAATACTGGCAGAAGTTTACTACTGTTGGGATTGCTTTACTACTGTCCTGATGTCATGAAAGGAAGATTGGAGACCCTACACCTTGATTAAAAAGCTTGTTGGCATCTTAGCCACCATTTGACTACTAGCTAAACTTATCGTGTGTTTCCAGGCTTAAGAGAAAGTGGACCACGAATTTGCCAGGTTTACAATAAGTAGGAAGATTTCAGAAAAGGGAAGGAAACATCATCCAAAGGCTGGGAGGCATGTTTTATATGGAAAGATTAAAAGAGCTAAATATGTTCTGGTATACCAAATAATGACTAAGGTGTATATAGAGGCAGGGGGGGGGGGAAAGAGGAGAGAGATGGGATGGGGGGTGGAAATATGATAGCAGGCAATCATTAAAGCTGATCTTTCTAGCATATATACATTGTCTCTAATTCACTGCACTAGCTGCTATACACTATACTAAGTCTGATACACAAATAAAAGAAGTTGTCAGTTCATATTGTTTTAGAAGATAACAGTATTTCACCAGGGTAGCAGTAGGAAAATCATTCTTTTAGAGTTGATTCTTCAGTAAGGTACTGAATTTGAAGCTTTTGTCTTTTAAGATTTAATGGAGAAAATTGATTTATCCCTTTGATCAATCATGGATGACTTAGCCCTTTTTTTATCCAAGTCTTTGAAAATCCATCTGTATAAGTTCCATTATGCTCTTAATACCTTTCAGTCTTTAAACAGATTGTAAAAAAGAAAGAGGGAAGACTTCTTCCTGTTCTCAAACACACAATGTTGTTTGGTACTCGCTTAAACAAATTAATTGGGGGGAACCTTATGAACTGCAATCACATAGCATAGCAATCATAATTTGAAATGATAATATTATGTTAAATATTTGTCATCCTGCAATTTTCATAAGGTGGTTTTAAAATAAAATAGAAAGATCTGCTCTTTTTAAAAAGACTAGAAGCTTTGAATGTATCACTTAACTTGAGGATCAAGAAAAATGCAGAAGATAATATCATTAGTTTTTTTAGACCTTCAACTTGTTTTTCCCCTTTTTGTATCTGAGGCAGGAGCTTCTTACCAGATTAGGAAAGGGATACTGTTAAGTAGGTTTAAGTCTAAGATTAAGGTCTACTTCTTAAAAAAAAAAAGTTTTATGAAACCCAGTATGCATTAGTTAATTTTCAGAAAAATTTGAAACTGCAATTGTTGAAACACAGCATTGAAAAATAATCAACCTTTCTCAGAAGCCTTCAAATAAAAGATCACTATTTTAAAAGTGTTTAGAGAAAACAAAACTCACTATAAACATGAGTGGAAACAACCAACTGAGTTTCATTTTTCAAGTGGAACAGAATAGAAAAAGTAAATAAGGGGTTTTGTTTTTCCTCTCGAATTCTAACTTTCCATGTAAATAATGTAAATGCAGTCATAGAAATGTGAAGAAAACACCTGCAGTTAAGATGTATGGAACAGCATTTTAATCTCTATTGTGTCTCTGAACTTTTACATTTCACTGATTGCTAAGATTCTTGCTGTTTTATATACAGTATTTGATCTTAGAATAACAGGGTTTGAGAGCTTCTGTGGGAAAGCTGCAATTCCATGATTTCTTGCATACAGGGAGTTCATAAAGCTACACAGGGACATAGCAGTCCCACTAAATATTAAAAAATTGCAAGATATGGGCCTACAATGTTTAAGTAAACACTGGCAACTTAACCTTGAAAGTAGTTTTGTGTCCCCTATGTATGATCAACCCCTCCAACTGCCAGTAAGCATCAATGGGGTCGAAGAGTGGGTTGGTGTCTTTAATGAGGTACTTAGCATCTAGCAGAATTGAATACATTCAGATGAAGGGACTCGCTATAGTCAATGGAGAACTCTGCCTTTCACTTCAATGGTAGGAAGACCAGAGTTTAAATCATAGGCATCTATTTGCACCTTTAGGCATTTAAAGATCTAGCTGCTCATCCTATCATCTTGAATCAGTTGTTGGTCAGACAGAACTCCTATTCTCCACTGCCTTGTACAATGTATAGTGAGTACAAAGTAACACACTGCCATTTTCATGCTGTCATTTTATACCCAATTGTCACAGATACTGCTACCTTCCCATGGTGCAAAACTGGATGAGTAGGCCTGTTTTATGCAGCACCTACTGCTAGATGAAATCTTAACGTTAAGGATTCTTTGTTCCAAACAGAGCACACAAAAAGCTAATGCATTACATTATGCCTATGCTAAAAGTGAAGTTGTAATTATAGCACTGGTTGACACACCTGAGCTAGCTTTAATCTGTTCCTTTGGGTACCAATAGCAGTCCAGCTGAAGTTACGGATTTCAGCATGCATGCTCAGATCCAGCATCCCAGGTGAGTTTGTACTACCCACTGAAGTTTTTACTGTATTAGTACCTGAAGTTATCCACATTATTATGGCTTCACAAGTATGCCTATGAATGCTGTAGTCACAACTCCTGAATTCAGGTTAGATAAAATCTAAGTTTAGAAATGGGTCAGAATTGAGCACTGCATATTTTGAATGGAGCCATTTACAACACAATTATTAAAAAAACCCAAACTGCTACAGTCATCCAGTGAAAAGGAGACCATATTCAAGATGTCTCCCTCAAGTACCAGAGTAACTCATCTGTCTTTAAAGATTACACTGTCCAAACTGTGAACGTGTAAGACAGATGGTGGGATCTTGCTGACAACCACAGCCTTCATTCCAGAAACCAACATCAGAATGCCAAAGGCAATGGTTAACTGAGTACATCTGAGAAAAAAAAACATTTTAAATAGATTATTTGGGATGCTGAAGGTCTTGGCTGGTTTGCAGTCATTCCTTCTCAGCGTTGAATAAGCCCTGAATTAAAAACTGCAAGCACCTCAAGATTTGGCTCCCAGAATACACAATATCAGATCTTATAGAAATGAGTGAATTATCCATTATTAAATGTAAATGCAGTGCTTTATCTGAATGCACTGATAAACGATCATGTAATTAAAACTGAAGTTGATACTGGGGCTGCACTGGCTTTATTGTCAGACTGAGGGGGCAGTATAGTTTCATGGGGTGTGTGTAGATGAAATGGGGGCCCTAAATTAAAGTGGTGGGTTTTAAAAAACACTGCTTCAATTTCGGACTGATTAAACCTCCTTTGTTGTGCATACCCCACTGACTTACCTGCCTCTCCAGTGGTGGGGAGGGGAGGGTGAGCTGCTGGCGGGTGGAGCAGTCCCTGGGCTGTGCGGGGAGGGGGACTGGTGCTTCCCTCCACAGCAGTGGTGGCCCCCTCCCCCCCCAGGCAGCACCTGCCCACAGGCAGTCCCGGGGGACACCGCAGCTATGGATGGAAGCACTGGGCACCCGTGCTGCTCAGGCAAGCAGGCAGGCTCCGAGGGGGCGAGGGAGAAGATCAGGCTTGCTACCTTTCTTGAGCAGAGCCTGCTTTCCTGGGCTGCTGCCAGGCTGCCTGCATGGGCTTTCTGCAGAGCCGTGGAGCTGCACAGAGCCCAGTGCTTTGCTTCACAGCTGTAGGGGCACTAAACTAAAACTTCTTCAAGGAGTTTTAATTTGCTGTACCCCAAGTCATTTAACATTACACCGCCAAATTTCCTACAGCGGCTGGAATTAATTTGCAATACGCCACTGAGGCATGCAAATACCAACACCATTAAAGCGGTGCAAAAGCATTTAGCCCACTTTAAAGTGTCGTGCAAACACACCTCTCATTTCGTCTACACATGGCCATGAGTAGGCCAAAAGACCTCAAGTTTCCTGACTCCACTTCTATTCCCAGCTCCCATGCAGCCGTATCAAGTTATTCTTCTCCTTTTGCCTCAGTTTCTCTACCTGAAAAAGGAAAACAGTTCTACTTCCTTTGTAAAGCACTTTGATCTCTCCCAACCATGGAAAAACAAAGTTGTCCGCAACAATAGGTTGCACCAACTGGCTTCAAAGCCAAGGCAAGAAATAAATCATCTTATATTCTTGGTTACAATTATATAGTTAAGGCAATACAGTATTGACTTCAGCATACTTTCTCCAGCATACTTTCTCATGTTTGTGTAATACAACAGCACCCGACTCCATGTGCATTTACAACAAAGACTGGAAGATTCTGTGGGGAGGGGGAAAGAGGTAAACTCCTGATCATTACCACAGAACTGAAGGGGAAGCTGTTGAATTTCACGTTACTGGCTAGATGTTGCTCTCACACTCTAAATAAATTGAATTATTAGGGATAGTTAATCTTAAAAATCATATTGGATAAAAGCTCAGTTTTAGAATAGTAAGAGTAGTGGAGACATTTCTATATTTCCTATAATATTTTTTGCATAATCTGTAATATTTTGTCTACTATTGTGTGAAGAAATACCCACAGGATAACAACTCATCCTGACTCACCAGTTACATCCATTTCCCTCCTTTATTCTATAGGACAAGGATGCAGCCTTTATGATTTTTGTAAAAGAATTTGCAACAAAGACCAAAAGACGCTTTTAATATTAGCTGAGGTTCTGGCCCCATCCTGATTAGAAAAAGGTAAAACTATATATATACACTACATTAAAAGAACACAATTAAGGTTGAACGGCAAGCACTCAAAGTTAGAAGATGCCAGAACTATAGTTCCGTCCCCAACTTTAATTCAGCCTTCCCTTGTGCGTAAGTATTATGATAGTCTTTAATTATATGATCACATATGATGTTTCAACAGGACTCCTGCTCCAGTCAAACACAGTTCCCTCTGAGCACTTTGGCTCCTTATCAGATTCACCTCCCTCCCATACCTCCCACATTCTCACTCCTAGGCAATTTACTGAGCCAGTGCCAGTCATATCCCTTTTTCCCACCAGGACTCCTTCCCCAAGCTCTCTGCGGCTCCTTGTCCCAGATACTTCCCTCCATGAGGTCTGTTTTTCGTTATCTCTATAGTTAACTTGGGCAGCTCCTTCCTCTGTACTGCCTGTGTCCAGCATGGGCCATATTACCTACTGTAGATGCCACATGTCTGTACACCAGCATCCCCCATGAGGACAGCCATTACAAGCCATAAGGAACATTATCCCTGACAAGGATGTTGCGTCTGTTTCCATTACACTCTTCTGCTTTGCCATCATACACAACTATATCAGATTTCAGGACTCCCTATACCTACAAATGAGTGGCATTACCATGGGCACATGTATGGGACTCCAATATGCCAACATATTTATGACAGATTTAAAGTGAAGGTTTTAGGCCTCATTTTTAAATTTACAAAGCTCAACCCTTCAATTTACTTCTTTTCTTTCTACTTTTCCTCTTTCTCGGTTATTTCTCCAGAACTCACATTTTAGCAGTTCTGGCAGCTCTCGGAAACAAAAGAAGCTTCCAAGAGTATTTAAAAGACTTTTTAAAACACGTTTGCCTTTGAGTTTGAGAGAGGCTCTGGCAGCAGCTATAACACAGAATTCTTCTCTTTATTCCCTCTTCTTTTCTGTCAGTCATCTGAATTTACACTGCATTTAGAATTTGTTAAATTATGTACAGGAGATTTTAAAAAATAATTTGGCCAAATTGTTAATTTCTGTACACACAACCTTGCTGCAAGACCCTGCAAAGCTGATGAATAACTCTGAGAACTATGGAATTGCTAATGTCAATGTATCAAAGATCAGATGTTTTATTCTGCTCATCCATTCCCAGTACATATATATTATTCTACTACTAAAAAGAATGCCACTGGTCTGTATTGCTGGAGGAAGCTTCTGACAGGATAAGTGCATGTACATTTTGTGAAGTGGAGTTTTACCATATAGTACTTGCCTCGACTCTCCCATTTTGAAAAAAAGAATAAAAATCTTAATTCTCCTTTCACCTGTGCCAGTGTATAGTAGATGTAACTCTGCTGAGCTCAGTAGGTTTACACTCATGTCAATGTGGCACATATAAAAGGAAAACCAGATGCAAAGGATCAATATGTGCTGGCAGCCCCTAGCTATATAAAGCCATTTCTAGGTGTCTGGCTTGGTGCCATTTTCTTTGTTTCAGGGCTTTTCTTTGTAGGTAGCCTTATTAGTCTGAAGTCAAGTATGAGGGAAGCTAGATTTGCCCCTTATAGTCTAACCAAAGTATAGCAAAAGCTTTCATGGGCTTAAGCTCACTTCTTCAGATGCTGTGAAAGGATGTGCATAAAACAGTGTATAGGAAGAGAGAAATTTTAATACAAAAGACAAGGGAGAGGGCATCTGCTGCTTGAGAGATGTCATTTGAGTTTGGAGGTCTGGTTTGTTCCTAAGCCAGGTCTGGTTTGTTCCCTATGAATAATTGAGATAGTTATCCTTTTCCAGGAGAGGTTGGGGGTCATTAATGATGCGTCTAAGGTGTTCAAGCCAGGGCCAATAGGTGACAACCAGAGAGACACTGTTGTACTTGTCCTGGGTTGGTTTTGTAGTGGCTTAGACACACCATTTATGATCTCCATCCCTCCTGGAAAAGGATAACCATCTCAAAGTAGTCATGGGGGACTAACTTCTACCGGCTTATGACATCTATCTACTTTTGATTAGCATATAAGTAGGAATCTATTCAATTAGAAATTTTGCAAAAACCACAAAAAAGGCAATTTCTGCTATCTCTGAAAAAACTGGTATTTCCCATATTCTTTTGCAGAATCTATGGGAAAAAAAACTAAAAAAAAATAAAATGCTGTCTCCCTGGTGGGAGTCAGCAGCCGATGTAGCCCTGCTTTGCAGCCCACAGGCAGGGGAGGTGGGGAGTGAGGCTATTGGCACAAAAAGGAGCAACCCAGATGGCAGTCACACCCTCCTTCCTCTGCTGCTGATTGTCCAAGAGGGCTGCCTTTTATTCAGCCCACTCCTCTCCACCAGTCAGTGGTGAGAGGTGCAGCCACATGAAGGGCAGCTGCCTCTGCCAGTCAGTGGCAGGGGGTGGGGAGCTCACTGGGTAAAGAATATGAAAATGGTGCTGAGCACAGCAAGTGACCTGCAATTTTTACTTCCTCTCTGTGCACTTTAGGTAGATCCCTCTACCCTGCCTTCTACTTGACTTCAGACTGACATGGCGAACTACAGCTTGCAGACAGTCTCCGAACCGCAAGTAGTATCTCTGATTCAACAGGCTACCTAACTCCTCATCTCCCTGAGGCACCAGACCTTTCAATGCACAGATGACAGCTGTGCCCCAACATCAATACAAACCACATCATCACTGGACAGAATAACATGGATTATAACATCCAAAGTTCATTCACTTTCAATTCCACCAATTCCATGTACTTCATCACCTACTTACAGTGTCCCTCTGCCATGTATACTGGACAGACAGGGCAATCCCTATGTGACAGAATGAATGAACACCACAGTGAAATCAATTGCAGAAGGACATGCAGGCTTGAAGCAGAATACTTTAACCTCCCTGGACACTCTGGGTGCCTAAACATGAGCAGGGAAGCTGCTGTGGTGCACTGTAATTCTAGTGCATCGGAGCAGACTTGATTAATTGAGTCTGCTGGAGTGTGGCAATTACCATGCTCTAGCAGTCTCCCACATCATGTGTATCAGTGTTCCCACACTTCAGAATGGTGGCAGGGTGCTTAAACTAAAGCTAGTTTGATAAGTTTTAGATAAAGTGCCCCCACTGCCATTTTTGGAGTGCGGGTACTGATATACAAGATGCTCCAAGCTCTTTATTTACAGTGGCTCTTGGAAACACTCTAATTAAAGTGTCCATCCCACCCCACTCATGAAGCACATGTATAAATGCCCTCTATCACTGGCCTGAGGGTAGCTGCTTTTTGGCAGCAAAACTTTAAAACTGATTTTAATGGGAAATTGCAGAACAAAAAACCATCCATAGACTGGATTGTGTTAACTGGAGTTTAAACTGGAACTAAATATTCCTATCCGATTACCTGAATTAGCTTTTGTGACCCCTTTCTTCCTATGTGTTTATTGCTTACTTTGCCACTCCCAGTACTGCATCCCTCCTACCTCTCCCTCCATCTCTTTCTGTCTTTTGTATTCAAATCATTCTCTCCATTTTATACACTCTCTCTGTTTATGTCCTTTCATAGCATCTGATGGAGGGAGCTTGGGCTCACAAAAGCTTATGTTATATATGTCTCTGCTTTATATCAGATGCACGTTTGCCTTACCTTCTGCGTGACTTCAGACTAACACAGCTAACTACCCCGCCACCACAAGGGCCATGAGAGTGTAGTCGGTAAAAGCTTCTTGTTCTCTGTTCAAATGACTGTGCCCAGACAAAGACTCAGCATAGCTTACAGTGATGCAGAGCTGCAATTATGGGAATTCCTTCTCAGACTTTGGCTAGAGCATGCTCTCTGAGGATGGAATTTTTGGTTTAACAGATGGTAAAAACACCAAAAGTCTAGCATCTCGGAAATGCAAAGCTTATAACTTGGCCCAGTTTGGATGCATACTCACAAGGATGGCAAAAAGCATATACAGATGACTCAAGTGAGTGAGATTCCTGCCCTGAATCACATGGCTGTGAGACCTGTTCAGAGAACGTCACTAGAGTTTTCTAATATGGGCAAAATAGCGTGTTTTTTTTCCCCCTAATCTCATTCTCAGAAACATCCAATCTGTTTGGCTGATTTTAAAAAGAGGAAGAAAAACAATTAGCCCAGTACAAACAGTTGGCATGTAAAATTTAAGCCTGAATGGTTAATGTTTAACAAGTTATAAGCAGATGAAAACAAGGTCTTATAATCAGGTGTCAGGCAACCCAAATAAAACACAGTGCCATCAGCCTTGTGTATAAGAGGGCTCTGTTTGCTCTGATGTACAATTCAACTTGAATGGAGTCAAAATTCCTTCAGCCTTTTTTCCTGGCCAGCCACTAAACATGATAATTAGAATAGAGAGAGGAGTGTTAGGTCTCCTCCTACCATGGATCATATGGAGCACAGAACTTGAACCAAGTTCAACTTGGTAGGGAGACAAGATCAGGAGTAAAGGGAGACCTGTGAAAGGCTATGCAGTCTTAATGTGTGTAAGCTTAACTCCCCAGACTAACACCAGAGGTGAGAGGGATTTATTTCTGTCTTCTGCTACATCATCTTTACCTTTCGTTTTCTATCTGCAAATTACACATGGTGCTCTCAAGACTACTCAGGACCTTTATAAATACTTGAAAGTTTGGCCCTGGTTTCTGAAATACCATAAAATAAACTAGGATATTCTTCAGACTCCCAGGTATTATATAAATATGATAGATATGCTTTGTTGGAAACAATAGAGCAATCCTATCTGGTATGAATAGTCAGTACAGAGGGGAAAAAATCAATGAACATTCAGGGTTTAAGATAGATCAGTAGGTTAATATCTACCCTTTAACATTGGGAGACCTCAGTTCAAACCTCAAGGAAGGGATAACTATAAATGGGTTTGATAGATTCATTTGAATTCCTAGTAGACATGTGTCTGCATCACAGAACCACTGTGCAGTTGGGCATAATTGGCAATCACTATTCAGGAAAAGGGGGAACCACAGTAGGAGGGTTGATATAGGTCACAATGGAGGTGCCTTAGGAAGCTTGTGCATGTGGAAGCTTATATAACACCAGCACACACATTCTGTCTGGCTCTAGCCACTGCTGTGAGACTCTCATGAGAATTACATTAATAACAAAAAAGGAGAAGATGAAAGAACTCATCGGGGCATTCCTCTTGAATCCACACAGCTAATGAACTCACAGGTCAACTTCACTCAGTTCACTGATGCTGAACTAGAGATTTGTTAAAAACTTTGAGCAGTGCTCGAATGAGCTTTTTTAAAAAGTTCTCTGAATGGATATTTATTTTATTTTCACCAGTTTTTGAGCACCAAAGCAGATCAAACACATGGAACTTTCCCACAGAATTCAGAGTAAGACACGCACACAGAGAAAAATCTGCTGATGAGAAAACCTTCACATGATGAATATGAGCATCCATCCATGTTGCAATTATCTTGCTCCCTGAACACATATTCTGAAAACTTAATCTTGAACCCACCCATAAAAGCATGCAAGGTTTCAAATGAAGTGGAAATGCCAAGCCTGATTTTGTAGCTGTTGAGCATGTTCCAGTTAGATGAGGATGTAAAAAATGTCAGTTATGGATTCCTGATTTTGGCTGGGGGTCACTGGGACAATGCAGCCCTCAAGGCTATCCTTTATATATCAGTAGAAGTCCAGAGCTGAGGGAAAGAAGAGCAGAAGTTGACATTTTACTGACATCTTATTTTCCTACAGAGGAAGACCGATCGCATTGTTTCTTCTTGTGGGCTAAGATCAAGTGTAGTTATATCTATAACCAGCACCCACCCTTCACTGAAGCCCACAAGGGGAGGCTGGTGAAATACCAGCTGCTAGCAGACACCCTGAGGAGTTGGGGATATGAGGTGATGGTCAAGGCACTGATTGTCAGGGGACTCCGAACATGGGACCCCAGCAACAAGAGCATCCTACATGCCTGCCAGGTACATCCTACAGCCCAGAAATTCACCAGGCTGCTCTGTGGGTGAGAAGGTGGTGACAAGAGGCCCTTCCCAGTCCCACTGTTATTCCAGCAGATACAAATGCAGTGCTCCACCTGCCTGGACTCAAAACCATGACTTTGTGCCAAGGCAGCACAACAGGGTATGTGTATAAACCAGCTGCCCAGGGCCTGGGCACACCTGAATATACCCAGCCCAGGATCAGGGAGCTCAGGCATGCACAGTGCCTCAGCTTTCACTGTGGTTACATGTGTACTGCAGCCAGGACTCCTCATGCAGAAGCAGAAGGACCAGCCTCTGGACTCCTCTACCACCTCCCTTGCTGGTTCAGAAGCCCGTTCTTCCTGGCTGTGCGCTGCCCTACCTCTAGGCAAAGCCAATAAAATTGTAATGACAAATGATTGACCTGCATTTCCACCAGTGAAAATCAGGACTTTTTGCGGTCTGGTCCTCATTCAAGAATCAACAGGGGCCAAAGGTTTAAAAACAGGATGGTCTGGTATAAAACAGGACCAATGGCCATACTACTTGCATCACTGCTGAATTTGGCCTGAGATGTTTAGATGAGTGGAGACTGCTTATGGCAGGACTGATATTTCATTGTTAGATATTCACAGAAAGAATACTGATTGTCAGACTAAAAGATGTCAACAACACCAGGGCCCTGAAAGTCAGTGGGAGGCTGAAGCCTGCATAGTTTTGTTAAGTATTAAATTACCAAGAGAGGTTCATAGCCTCTCTTCTTAATGTTTTCATAGAACCCCTTTAATGGTCCCTCATTCAGAGCTTAGCTTTGGAAGATAAAAGGCTGTACAAAGTGCTTGCCAAGTATTGCACTAGAATCTAAATGGTCTGCTGCACAATGTACTGGTGAGTCACTGGGTAATGACAGTATGACACAGGGTTACTCTAATGAAATGCTTGTTTAAAAAAAATAGGGCTTTGAGTTCTCTGCTAAGCTTTTCATCTCAAGGAAGAAACAGACAATGGCGTTACACATTATTTTTCAGGGGTTTTTATTGCTACTATGTCTGGAAACATACTAATATTTCTAACAATGTTAGCTTAATCTTAGTTGTTTTATTCATGCCCTGTTTATAAGATGCTATAAATATAGGAAGTGCCAAAAGCAGAGGACCACGACTACGAGGAATAGGGCCTTTGCTTGCACCAGTGACCTGTGAAGGATGTACTACCCATTAGAAGGTTTATAGATTAGCTTTCCAGCAATGAGTATAAAATTCAAAACATTTAAAGAAAATGGAAAATCACATTTATTCTAAGCTTTGCATAATATCTGAGGAGATAGATTTTAAGAAGAACACTGAAGTGTGTTGGGGAGGTAGGGGCTCACACCAAAGACATAATATGGTTACTGACTGGGGCTGACTCCACTGAAGTTAGAAGGCTTCCTAAGGCCAGTGAAGTAGACCAGTGCTTTATATCAACTAAGCATCTGGCCCAACAGGTTGACTTCATTCTTGATAGAACCAAAGGCAAAAATGGCAACCCATTTACTACTGATAGCAAGGCACACTGCACCTCCTGGAAAATTGATTCTCTCTAGGAGAGATAGTAGTGTTTGTGCTGCAGTCCTTCCCACAGTTTCCATTGTGGTGGGGGGAAAGGAGTAGTTTCAACTTGCATTTAGTGCTTCATTTAGGGCTTCTTTGGATTATGAGATCCAAAGAAGATAGGAGGTTGTTATTTGTTCTATCCCTACAACCTCCTCTGTAGGCTGGGTTTGATGAGCTTATAGGGACCTGACAGAATGCAACATAACCAGACTAAAGTAAAAACTACCAATGTAGATGAGTATCAATTTTATTATATATGGATTTAAAGGATTCATTTAATTCACAGACCAGCAGATAGGCCTCAGTAATCCAGTGTCACTGATCTAGGCTGTTCTGAACAGGTATAGGCGTATGCCCACACACAACACATTTCATGATTTCAATCTAAATAAGCAGCATGTGAAACAGGTGGTGAGGAGTGGAGAGGGTACTATAAGGGGAAGGAAAAAACCCTTACTCGTGCCTGAGAATTGAAGAAGACATAGCAGAATTTTCCTTGATCCACCACTAGCTCCCAGAACTCAGCAGCAGCCCTGGTAATATACCATATATCACCTCTGTCCTTGTTGGCTGTCCTATAGTATAATGATTGCTCAACCCTTCTCTCCATAATTATTGCCTCAAGGTTATTTCCATCCCCGTACCTCATATGGCCAAAGACCATAAGATTCCTGACAACAGAGCCTGCTTTTCCCCCCAAATCTCTAAGACTGTAACTTTTCCTCCCACAACATAGACAAGAGCCTTTGACATCATTCTATTTCAGAGGCTCCAATTTTCCTATTATCAAAAGCATGAATTTCCCATTATTCAGGTCTACAAGTAGTAAGAGCAAAATTAAGCTTTCTGCTTGACATATTTGACCTGATCAAGTCAGGTCAAAGTACACTGAAGGTTGCTACAGTGGCAGTAGATGGTACTACCTGGACATATATACACATGCTCCAGAGAGGCAGGTCACTTTAATTAGAGAGGCTCTTAGCTCTCTTAGAGCCTCTCTAATTAAAATGCCCAGAGCGTCTTGTTTATCAGCATCTCTGTGCTGAAAAATGGTGGCAGGGGCGCTTTAACTAAAGCTCATCAAATGAGCTTTAGTTAAAGAGCCCCCCCACTGCCATTTTTCAGCATGGGGATGCTAATACACATGATGCTGGAGTCTGCTGGAGTGTAGGTGCTATAATTACAGTGTGTCAGAGCAGCCTTGTTGCATGTGTATAGGCACCCCCTGTGACTAGTCAATCCTGAATGCAGAGCAGCATTTCAGTAACTTGGCAAACAAAGGAAGTGCCAGTGACTTCATGAAGATAAGTGCTTACTACAACCCCTGATGAAGGAAGTATCATAGAAACACAAGAAAATGATTACTTGCATTTAACCAATGGCAGCTGCAAAGCAGAGGGGAAGGCAATGTGAAACCACGAATAAAACACGATAACATGGGGCTAGAGATTGCTTAATAATTTTTAAAAATATAAATTCTTCAAAATACATCCATGCATCCCTGAAACAGAGACTTATAGATAAGGTTGTTAATTTTTCCTAAAACCCAATATATAGGATTCATATAAGAAGCATGGATCTCAAGCCCAAGTAAATGACAAGAATATATTCAAGTCTGTAAATAAGTAAGTACTTTGGTTTCTTTCTGGATACCAATATACTTTTACTATCTTTTTGCTTTTCCAGCACCTATTACAAAATTTCATTAACCAAACAAAAAACACCAGACCAATAAGGCTTTGCAAAATGGCACTGTTCTGTTTTGACTTGAGTTTTGAGGTTTGGCCGGAATAGCGTTTTGTTTCAAATTTCATTTCGAGTCAAAACACCTGTTCCATTTCGCTTTGTCGAAGCAGTGAGGCTGTTCAATGTTTGGCCTTTATATGTGGCTAAATAAAGGAATACAAGTTCTACACTTTCTCTAAATTGTTTTTCCATTCTGTCTTTGTATGGTGGTTGTTAAACCAGATTTACATTGAAACTGCTGAAGTAGTATCAGGAGCTGCAATCTATCAAGTCTGTCTGAAATGTCCTCTAGTTGCCTTTGTAAGTTGAGTTTTTTTCTATACAGCTGTTTGTTGCTTATAATAAGGGCTATGTTTTTCATCAAACTCCTCTATTTCCTCTGAAAAAATGTTAAAATGCTTCTTGTACCTGGATGCAAATTGGCCTACAATAGGTCTCTTTTGTGCCTTTTTGCTACCACTAAATGAATATTTTTCATTTTGCAGTACAGGTTGATAGTAATGTTAAAACAGAAAAAGGTTGTAGGGTTCCTATCAAATCCCATTTGTTGCCTTTCACTGATTTTTAAGACATAGTCACTGACTGGTCCTTCCTGGTTGTTTAGGTGCAGAAAATGAATTTTCCTAAACAAAGTTGATATTGACGAGCAGATGTAAAGCTTGAAGTAGAGGTTTGAATGATTAGATAAGACAATAGCACCAGACACATTTCAACTTGCAGAATTAAACACATCTATATTCTATACTTCCCTTCAAAAGATAAGGTTTAATGCAGTAGTGCAAACAATTTCTAAGAATTGAAAGAAAGCAGTTTTCTGCATCTTTGGAAGTGAGCATCAGTCTTTTTCGATCAGACTTTTCTATATTTTCTAATTGTTTACTGTCTTACACCACATCACTTTGATACATCAACAAAAGGACTTAGTTGCCTTGCTGCCTGTTGGAATCCTAAGCCCCAAATTATGTACCAAGGCTTCCTGTACAATGCAGGAGGACAGTTAGGTGCCTTACAACGGGATTCATAAATTCCAACCTGCTGGGTGAAGAGCTTTCTAAATGAGTGATTCTCAGCTTTTTTTAGACTCAAGGTAATCACTGGAAAAAATTCTCTCTCTTGACTTTTGCTTGTTTTTGACTATGGAAAAATAATAAAGTAATTCTTCTGTTGCAAAGAACTCAGAAAGACCACAACAGGGCAGAACAGTTTTGACACTATGGGCACGTCTAGATGACCGCAGATATTTGGTTCCCCGGGGACAAATAGCAGTGCCGCACCTTGCCTGCGGAAGGGAACGCCTTTGCCACATGCACTTTGACATGCAGCAAGTTATGCTGGGGGCAGTAGAGGAGGCTGAGGCCAGCAGCCTTACCTGGGGTCCTGGAGGCCTCTACGGGCTGCAGCTGTGGTGCTCCTGCCGGGTGGAGCCTGGCTGGCAGCCACAGCACAGCTCTGGGTGGCCTAGCTCCACTTTTGGCAGTGTGCACTGCCCAAGCCTGCACTGCTCCGTTTTGTTTGGGTTTTTTCCTGCAGGAAAAAAAACAGAGCAGTGCATGTGCATGCATGGACAGCATGCCCTTGCAGTGCAGAGAACGCTGGACTGTGTGGTATAGGGTGCTGCATACATGTTTGTGGCACCACATACTGCATGGATGTGCCCTATGAATTTCTTCATGAAATCTCTTGGTAGATCTTGTGAATCATGTGTAGGTGTTTGCACACCTAATAGTGCTAATGTTTCATAGATTTCATAGATTTTTAGGGTTGGAAGAGACCTCAGTAGATCATCGAGTCCGCCCTGCCCTGGACAGGAAAGAGCGCCGGGT
>NW_005842537.1:163933-168438 GCF_000455745.1 Alligator sinensis
TGGTTGGGTGTTTTTTTAGCCTCTGCTTAAAGGCTTCCAAGGTAAGGGGAAGCACCACCTACCCTGGAAGCCCATTCCAGATTTTGGCAACCCTCACCATAAAGAAATGTTTCCTAATGACTAATTTAAATCTGCTCTCCATCAGTTTATGGCCATTGTTCCTAGTAAGCCCAAGGGGCACCCTGGTAAACAGAGTATCCCCCATTCCTTGCAGCCCCCCATCCACCGATGAATTTGTAGATGGCCACAGCACCCTTTAAAGGATCTCATGGCACCCCAGGGTGCTGAGGCAATCTGGTTGAGAATCATTGGCTTAAGTGTCTCCAGGATTGGACAGACACTGAACTGCAAGTTTCTAGGATCTAAATTTTTGGTCTTTGGTATCTAAAATAGCAGTTGTACATTTAAGTCCTAGTCTTTTATTTCCTATCTCTCCTTAATGTTAGCCATGTTGAGCAAGAAATCCACATGGTGATTCTTTGTAATCGTTACCAATCATTGAGCCAGCATTTGGGATATTGATCATCAGCTTTCCTATTACAGTTAGAATTCAAAACCAGCCACTGCTAAATTCAGCCCTGATGAGCAAGAAATGAACTAAGGATCTTTATACTGAATCATAGGATCATAGGCACTTCCCACTCCCTTGAAATTTCTAGATTCTAGTAAATCAGAATCCATCCCTAATAATCCAGAATCCCACCCTGTAACGAGGTGCATGGCTCAGGGCTGGAAGCCCAGCTACAGTGGGGTAAAAAGCAGCGTTCCCTCTGAGCTGTGTGGCATGTGCGGCCATGCTAGCATGCCTGACAACACGGCATGAGCACACCTGTGCAGCCACGCACGCCGCACAGCTTAGAGAGAACCCTGTGCAATGAGATACGTGGCTCTGGGGCTGAAGCCCAGCTGCAGGGGGTTAAAGCAGGGGTGGGCAATTATTTCAGCTGGAGGGCCACTTAATGAATTTTGGGGACCTGTCAAGGGCCACATCCATCTTTGTCTGTCTTGTTTCTTGCTCGCTCTCTCTCTCTTCTCTTCTCTTCTCTCTCTCCCTTTGTCTCTCTTTCTTCTCCGCTTGTCTCTCTCTCTCTCCCCATTTCTGTCTCTCTCTCTTTTATCTCTCTCTTCTCTCCTCTGTGTCCTCTGTCTGTCTGTCTCTCTCGCCTCTCTCTGCTCCTTCTATTCTCACTGTCTCTCTCCTCTTCTTTCAGTCTCTCTTCCACTCCCTTCCCTCCCTCCCTCCAGAACCCTGCTGAAACTGTAGGTTGCCATCATGGCTCATCTGTGGACCCAGATGGAGGGGTAAGGAAGAATGAAAAGGGAATGAATGGCAGAGACAGAAAGAAGAGGAGATGGAGAGAGATGCTGCCACCCACCTGGCACAGCAGCAGCTCCTGCCTGGGTCCATGGCTGTCACCGCTGGCAAGTTCCAGGTCAGAGCTCTGTGCAGAAGCTTGCACCATGCCAGGCAGGTGGCAAGGCAGCTGTGGCCACTGCCAACAGGTTCCATGACTAGGCTCACGAACCTGCCCACAGTGTCCACAGCTGCTGCCACCCTCACCCACTGCATCAGAAATCCTGCCCGGGTCCACAGCTGATGCCTGAGGATGTTGGGTGGAAGCATTCCCACCTCTGGTAGTGACCAGAACCGTTGGTTGTCTGTGGGCCAGATCCAGTGAGTTGGTGGCTGGCCACCTGCAGGCCAGACAGAATCTCTTGGTGGGCTGGCTGCAGCCCACGGGCCATATTTTGCCCACCCCTGGGTTAGAGAGAGGGTCTGACTGCTTAGGAGCCCAGGATCAGCTGACAAGGCTGACTGACACATCCTATGGAGAAGTTAAAAGCTCCTCAGGAGGGTAGCAAAGAGGAAGAAAAGGCTGGTATGCTGAGGAACCAGCACTGAGCCAGGATTGCCTCTCTCCTGAGGTCTGAAGAAAACTTGGAGGGTTTGTTTTTGTTTACTAGTTGCCCACTGCTTCTGTGATTGCTTGCCTTGTTCATTGTGGGGACAAGCGTTTCCTGGTGGAATAACTTGATTAAAATGAAAGCTGACTAGACTTGATGAGGAAACTGGCTCTGGGGTTGGTCTAGCAGAGGGACAACCCACTATATACCCATTCACCACCAACATCTGGTAACAGCCGATTTTTTTTCCCATAAGTTTATCAACTCTGCTATCACAGGGCCTTTTTATTTTTTTTAACCAAGCAAGAACCTCAATATTCTCTTCTCCTTTTACCAAGGTTAAGGTTTTCATTCATAGACTGAATTTAAACCTTAGTAGCTGGATACAAAAATATATTCCAAATCTGTGTTATTTTCCTGTGAATACTTTAGGGTCATATATCTTCCAAAATGGGAAAAAAATTTAAGCACACCAATAAAATCTGAGGAAGAACAAGACCTAAAAAAAACAATAAAAAGGGTTTTATAGTTCCACTGATAGATGATGAAGAAAAATTATAATGTGTATAAACATCATAGAACCATGCAAGTTAAAAATGGAAGAGCCATATTAGATCAATTAGTTAATCTCCCTCCAAATGAAGTGTTACTCCCTACAGTACAATATAATTTATGCTTTCTATTGCTTTTTTGCCACAGCCATTTGGATATACAGTAGAAACTAATTTCCACTAATGACTGAGGGACCTTTTGTGAACGACTGAACTTTGGGAGCAATTAAACAACATAAAACACATAAGCAAATCTGCAAGGAGAAAACGGTTTTCCACAGGACCAGCTGACAATAGTCCTGAAGCTTGTATGTTAGAAAGACAGAAATCTGATACAGATATGTAGGTATCTCAAGTGCACATTCAAAAGGTTTTAAGTGTATGACACATTTGAACTGAAAACATTGTAGCAAACTGTGCTCCCCCTGTGGATACTGAAGGGTTACAAGAATATGCAAGTCAAAACACAGCCAGCACTAAAATTACAGTAGCTTAGTAACAGGAAAAACATAGTGATGATGGAATGAACCCAGAAATAACTTATGTTAAATTAGCCTAGTAATGGGCAATTAGCATGAATGTGGTGCATACAAATATGCCTTAGGTATTACAGCACTAATTATTCAGAGGCTTTGTTATTCAGACCTTTTCTGCCATTTGTCTTTTTCTTTCAGTTTACAGCTACATGTCATATTGTGTCTCGTTTTATTGTAAAAAAGCAAGGGGTACAGTGGATATCATCAATAACCATTGCGTACAATGTAGTGTGTCTGGTTTGTCCAACTCAGTTTTTCCAGGGACTTAAGTACATAAAGCCATGTAATGCCTCTCATCTACATATATAGCCACCATATCCATGGGAAAATGAATGGATTAAAGCAGTATATGGCCTCTGTGAAACTCTCTGTTAAATTGGCTAGGATGATGTAGTTGGGGATGGTCCTGCTTTGAGCAGGGATTGGATTAAATGACTTCCTGAGGTCCCTTCCAGCCCTCATTTTCTATGACTCTATGATTCTAAATCTGGCTGGTTTAGATGCATCTTCTGTTTGCAGATATCCAGATATTGCAGCAACCACAATGAAGGGCTGAAAAAGAGTGATGGCTCGATTTGTCAGAGCACTTTAGAATTACAAGAGATTTTCCGCAGCTGGGATGGATCTCTAATGAGCAGTTCCGAGCCACTCTGGTAATTTCATCTTTTATGGATTAGAAGTTTCCATTATTTAAGCAGTGGTAGAGGTATATTAATTAATTTTTCACTGATGCATCTAAGTGGCCTTCACACACAGCACACAAATAAAATCAGCAGTGAAATCATGGTTTAATTATTTACCTAGCAACAACTTAGAATCAATACAACATCTTCTACCTACTGCCAGAACTTAATCTCCATTCCATTCATTTGCTTTTATGTGGCTATCAAGCAATCAGGAAACAAAGGGAGAGGGCATTTCATTCATATAATTATTGCTCAACAGAAAGGCCTTGGTGAACAATTATTTGACCCCTTTTCTCTTAGTGAATTATCCATGAATGGATCATGAGTTGGACTGTTTTGTTGATGAATAGCTTTTTACAAACATATTTGAGTCTAATTGTTGCAAGTACTCCTTCAAGTGTTTGTTATTCAGAACTCCTTGTGTGAACCAGGTCAGCTCATTCATATGGTATAATTTCTATTTCTTGATTAGGGAGCCTCTCTAAAATGAGATTTCCTCAAACAACACAGAGGTTTTAACGCCTACAAGAACAGGGCAGTGAATATTTGTTTGTTTAAGAGACCAACCAGGTGTTAAATGTCTGTGAAATTCCTTGTTACATTTCTGAAATTGCAAAGAGAATAGCAGAAAGAAGTAGGGGGATGCTGCAGCAATACTACATGTAGGTATTATCTTTCTGTGCCTCCTCTTAACTTTTCATCAAAAAACAGGCAAGAGTTACACATTTTCAGGATTACTCAGAAATTTTACAAAGTTCATCCTCAGAGCTATTGCATGTAAAACCCTGATAAGTGGATGTTAATCATTTCCAGCCAATGGAAAGAGT
>NW_005842537.1:168448-221494 GCF_000455745.1 Alligator sinensis
GATCATAGTATGGTTTGTCAGTAAACAAATATTTAATGCACAGAGAAAACCTTGTAAATACTATAAAACATTGTAAATAATTCCTGAATTACCATGAATGATTTTTAAACAAAAAGTTGTGGTCATTAAACCTACTGGTATTACAGACACCCTCCCCCAATCCTTTATTTCTGTTACATACTAATATTTAAAAACCTATTCATTTTCCTGCGAGCATCCAGAGATGATGTCTTAGTCTTTACACAGCAGGTAGTGAGTGACCTTTCAGAACTTGGAAAGAATGGCTATTTTTTCTAACAAATGCTTCAACACTCTGTCAGTAAACAATCCCGGGTCTCCACAACTAGCAGGTTTCCAGCCCTTGGATTAATAGCTGACGTGTCTACACGTCTCCATGCACATTAACACGCATTAGTTAATGCGCATTAAATCTAGTTCCTTCATTGTGAGGTACTAGGAAAATGCACATTAACCTCTCTTAATGCACATTAACTAAAGAGTATGGCTCCTGGTGAAACTAACATCTGCAGTCTGTATCCAGAGTAGTATAGGTACTGAAATTGGCACATAAAATATTTATTCACTGCATCACTAAGGCTCTGGGTATTTTTTCTAAGCCTATCTTAGTTCGTAAAGAGCATACAAACGTTCACTTTAGGGAGGTCTATCCCATCCTATGTTTAGCTGTGATGGAATCCCAGCAGCACCTACAAGCTACATGCAAGTTCTACAGGCCCTATTTGCTCTATGGGTAAGTAATGCTTCTCTCCCAAGTTCTCCCTCTAGATCTAATAAAGTATAAACATTGTTTGCAGTAAAAAACATTCTCCTAATGGAGGGTTTTTCTAGCATGTAAACTGGGATTCCACTCACCTGTATCCAAATTAGTACAGATACTGGCATCTAGCTCTCACAGCAAGCACATCTCTTGGTCCCACTTCAATCAGTTACTAAGTCCACAGTGCTAGTTCACTCCCATGCTTATAATTTCCTGCCTCCATCCTCATGATCTGATTGGTTCACCTCTGAAATGATCAATATGCATGGCAACTTCAGCATTTCCTTACCAAAATTAAACCTTCCTTTAAAGGTGAAAACACAGCTACCATGTCCAGTAACTGCTGCATCCTATTTTGGAAGTTTCTGGATCCCTCTTGCTGGGTTATCCTTCCTTCTGCTTGCTTGTAGAGACGCTAAGTATACAATTTTGTCTCTTCTTCTCCTTTCTCTGCATGAAACAAAGGAACAGAATAATGCAAATAGGCCACATAAGTAGAATGATTTATTTTATATGAAGGGAGCTGAAAGAGAAATAAAGTAGTCTTTGAGGCTAGGAACAAATGTTGCATTTGTCCCTGGACAAGCTGTCTTCTGTGTTTGTCCTGGAACAGAAATATCCTGGGATCTGGTATGTATACATATCACCCCTCTAGTCAGGATTTAGTGAGTGGCTGAATACACTATTACTTTTCTGCTATTGATTCAGTAATGCAATCCCAGGATAACCATTCAGAAACACTTTGCAATGTCCGAGGATAAACTATTAGCACTTCTTATTCTGTGAACCTTTTTAGATTTTATCCCAGGACAATAGACATGAACGTGTGAATGACTGCACTTTGTCCCACGATAAAATGGTTTCTCCTGGAAGAAATGTAACATCTATATGAGAGAACACAATCCATTCTCCTCTCTAACATGCTGTGTCTGCTCTGCCGTTGAGCTTTTTTTATGCTGAGTTCCCTCATCACTGAGGTGAAAAGTAACTTAAGACTTTTGCTGGGAAACCACCACACTATCCAAAAGGTGGCTTATTTTTGTCCTATCATATCTCTGCTCAATTAGTGAGTTATTGGGGATAAATCAGTAAAAAATAACGTACAATTAGTAAGATCCAAGAGCTGAGTTTTGACCTTAACAGTTTTCCTAAGAGTCTACCAAGTCATTTTGCAAACACCAGTACTTGTACAAGTACCACAATGAATAAAATGAAACATGGAAAAGATACAATTGTGTTGATTATTTTGTATCTAAGGCACTTATACCAAGATATAGCTAGTATAAATTTTGAGGCATATTTAAACTGGTAGGTGAAGAAAAGTTGAAGTGGGTAAGTATCTACCATCTATACCAGTCAATAATAAATATTGTAAGGGACAACATGCAGTATAAGTACAAAAGTTAAAAAGTGTAACAAGGCTTCATTTTGATTGATAGCTTAGAAAATGTAATAAACACATAGAAACACACATGATTTTCTTGCTGCTTCAAAATACATTACATTACTTTATCATATAATTACCATGGTAAATTTGACCTGGTTTATTGAATTATGATGCTGAATGTCCAAGGCTAGGAAACTTGTTCATTTTGTTTTTCTGCATTTAAAAAAAAGTCCAAAGCATATAGATGACCCTGTATGTGTTCATTGGCATGTGATGTCTAATTTTGGCTGACTACCTGCTTTACCTTATTTTATGGAATGGAAAACAAAGAGTGGGTTCTACCGAGAGAGAACACTTCATGGTGAACTAGAATTATGCATCATCCTTTCAAATGAAGCCTGTTACTAGCCTTTGATGTGATTTTTTTAAAGAAAAATATATTACACTGGTTTTACATTCATTCTGCACTGTTACCTTATCTATCCTTTCCACAGTTGTCCATAAAGATTGCATAACTCATTTCAAATGCCAGTGCAATGCACATGAGCTTAATTTGTATTTGGTGGGAACAGTAAAGATCATGAAAATTTAGTATGCATATGCCATCACCTCTAAACAGAAGATTAGGGGAATACAGAATGTCAAAACTATGTAACAATAAAGAATAAAGTTTGAAAGGAAAGAATGCTTAATACCCCATGTAGCCTATTAGACACCCAGCTCATGTTGACAATATAATAGGAATGGTCAAAATATTTTAGATAAAATGAGATCTGGCATAAATGATTATCCAGAACTTAAAATGACCTTTTTCAAAGTTAACAATAGTTGAATGAGTTCTTTTAATTTGTTATTTTTAAATGTCATGTGCTCTTATATTTCAGAGACCAAGGAAAAAAGTTCCTTTAATTGCATCTGTTTCTGCATTTTCTTTCAGTGTTGTAGTAGTCACAACCAGGAACAGGGAGGTGATTAGCTAGATTTGTCTAAAGTCAGGCAGAAGATAAAAGATTGTGGCACCTTAGAAACTGGTTCTGAGGCATGAGCTTTCATAGGCAACAAACTACTTCATCAGATGCTATGAATGGACTTGCTTTACAAAAGGGTTTAAATGGAGAGGAATTGAAATACAAAGGAAAGGGGCAAAAGAGAGAACACAGCTGAAACAGGCAAGAGGTGGGTTGAAAAGGTCTAATTCATTTCTTGGACACAACACTGAAGTTTTACAATGTGGTGGTGATCTGAACATTGCATCAGAAGCCAGTCAAACTCTATGGTTACCTCTGTGCCACCAGTTTTCATCTTAGCACTCCACCAGACCCATCATACATTATAACCATATCTGCTGTGATCCCATCAGGGATGCACACCAGGGATCTGGAACAGGGCTTCCTACACTTACAATACAATCATAAAGCCACAGCCACTTAAATTAACAGAGCCAGACTCAGACCTCACGCCAACCTGCTACAATACCAACCCTGTAATAAGGACAACAGAATCCCTCTGGTTGTTACTTGCAGACCCCAGCTTGGACACATTATTAACACCCTCTCGTCCCTTCTGGAAAATAATAATCATCTCAAGGTAACCTTGGAGGATAAGTCTGTCCTGTTTTACTGGCAGCCCCCTACCTCTAAAGATATCTCTAAAGCAGGGGTAGGCAAAATGCAGCCCATGGGCCAGAAGCAGCCTGCCAGGCCATTCTATCTGGCCAGCGGGACCCCTAAAAAATTTAGAAAATTAGTATTTATCTGCACCTGGCTGCCTGTCATGCGGCCCTCGATGGCTTGCCAAAACTCAGTAAGCGACCCTCTGCCTGAAATAATTGCCTGCCCCTGCTCTAAAGCAACAGACTGTTTAACTGCATTTCTCACCAAGACACCATACCTTGCTTCAAACCCCAATGCCAGCTATGCCCTCTCATCAACAAGGACCACATCATTACCCCTGGGGCAGGGGGCTGGACTCGATGATCTTCCAAGGTCCCTTCCAGCCCTAGTCTCTTGTGAAATCTGTGAAATCGCTAGACCAAAACACATGAAATATAATATCTGGGGTTCATTCACCTGCTCCTGTACCAACATATTTGCCATCACCTGCTTACAGTTACCCTCTGTCTTTACCCAGACAAGGCAATCCCTAATGAATGGACACTGATGTCACACCAATTCCAGAAATACACAAAAGCCTGTGACAGAACACTTTGATCTCCCTGGATGTTCCATCTCAGTGCTCCGAGTAGCTGTCTTTAAACAACAAAACTTGTAAAACCATCTTGAATGCAAAACTCCAGAACAAAAAACATTGGACTGTATTCAACATAGTCTCAACAGAGACAATGGATTCTTTTCCCATTGCCTGGTATTAACTCCAACTGTTTATTCCTAATGTTTCCTAATCTTTTGGGCATGAAGTGCCCTTGGTCAGTTGATGACAGACAGGTTGTTCAATAGCTCTCCCAATGATACAGTTGATCCAAAAGATATCGCAGAAGTGCCTTGCCTATCATACATTTCCTGGTTCACCATACATTTCCTGGACCAACCCCACTATGTCCCTTAGTGTGCTAACTGCCTCGTTTACCCCTTTTGACCTTTGCAACACATCTTTTGCCGTGTGTGGGCAGTGGATTGCAGCTCTGCCCTGGCTCCGGACCGTGCTGTCACCACTGCAAGATCCCAGCCCCAGACCAGCTCCCTGCCCAGCTGTGCACCCTGCCAGCACTGCAGGAGCCAATCTTCATGGAAACCCTGGACCTGTGCTGTCATGGTGCCACCACTACTGGGGTCTCCATGGAAACTGCCCACAGTGACACAGGCAGGAGCTGCTAAGAAATGGAGTCTGGCCACTGGACGGATCCACCATTTTGCCCACCCCTAGTCTAAGGTGCCACCCTGCGCTGCCTTCAACGTGGACTAGTGGGCACATCTACACATGCAATTAATGCACCTGAATAAACACTGACACAGTTCACACTGGAGTTTGCTGTTCCTAGGTGCAGTGTTACAGGAGCAGTAGTGGGGGACTTTTTTAAGTCCCCAAAGCAAGTAGGAACCCCGCCTCTCTTATCCTTTATGTTCATGGGGCTTCTCCTCCCCTTCCATTCATCCCCTTCCCCTCTCTACTTATACCTCTTAGTACAGGAAGGAGAGACCAACTCACCTCCCCCCAACTGATCTGAGGCAGAGGGGAGCCCCAGAACCACTCCCATCTTTGTCAAGCTGAGGCTGCAGGGAGCCAGGCTCAGCCAGGTACAGTGGCAGCAGTGACAATAGGCTGGTTCCCCCACCCTGCCTGGCTCTCTCCCAGGTGTTACCCACAAGCCCAGGAGCAGGAGCAGGAGCAGGAGCAGGAGCAGGGAGGGGGAACCTGCCTGCCGCTGCTGCTGTTGTTGACCCATGTCCCCATGCCTATCAGCCCAGCTCCCCAGCAGTAGCTCCACACAACACTGGCTAGAGTAGGGCAGAAGCAGCCAGGAGAGTGGTTGCAGCAGGTGAATATCCCCTTCCTGCACCCAGAGGGATAAGTAGAGAAGGTAAAGGAGGGAATAGGAGGGAAAGGGAGATGCTGCTAAGCATGGAAGGGAAAGGATGAAGGGATGAGGTGCTCATGGGGAGAAGAGGGGAGGGGGAAGTCTGGAAATGCAGGGTTGGTGGGGGAGGGGTGTAACCACCCCTGCAGCACCAGTCATGGCTTCTTCACTTCCCTTTTCAAAATCTTGGATCCACCTATGGCAAGACACCAAACCGTTAGCAATCAATTCAGACGTGAGTCTGGCCATGTAAGATACAAGAAGCACTAGAAATATTCTAAGAAATCCTGATCTTATGAAAGTGTGAGAAAAATTCAATTTTAATAAATTCAGGTTTGATTTAGATAAACACTGTAATTTTGGAAAATAGTCACATTAAAACACATTTGGTATGTAAAGGGGAGGGGGGTGGCAGTGCTCTTAGGCTCAGAGGATTGTAAACCTCCTTCTGTTAGTCAAGCCAGTGATATATACCAATCGATTACTGGGACAACAGTAGAGAACAGAAGAGAACGGGAATGAAGGTCATATGTTAATAGCAAGCATTCTGATAGGGGACACTAAGCAGAGGACACTGGTTAGCGCTCACTGCTCCTCAAATGTGCCCAAGGAGCCAGTGGATGCTACCCAGGGAAAGATGTTTGGTGAGTCTTGCCAGTTCGGAGAAGTTTGACCAGGCGTTCCTGTGCCTTGGTAGGACCATGGATAGGGAGCATGTAAAATAAAAGGTGTGGAGGGAAATACAGCCAGAACCTCGGGCGGAGGTGCACTGAACACAGGCATGCTCCAAGGTCCACTCTACTGACAGAAGGGCCAGGTGCTGGCTATATCCATGACATGCATCAGATACATGCCTATGTAGACAGCTCTATGCAAGACCCACCAACTTCCCATTAAAGCACAATCTTTACCAGATGTTTTTCTCCAGAGTTCAATCCAAGCCCAGTGAATGGTTTATAAATATCATGAGTAATCGTGGCCCCAACTTCATGCAAATCCAATCCTATTTATAGTTTGGTATTGAAATGATGTTTTCCTGAATCTTCATACAAAATCAGCGAAGATTCAGCCCTTATAATGCACCTGAGATTTGGGCTGAGGCCAAAAATCCAAGCAAAACGCAAGGGCCATGAACCAATAAAAATAAAGCATTTAGGTCAAAAAGTAATTTGTGTTTCCTAATACATAGTATTGATAGATTATCTGTGGACTAATTTTAGGGTCTTCTCTGAAGGACTGACAATTCCCTTGTCAGCTACATGTGGAGCAGATTCTCCATAACAGAATTTGGCCCCTCTCTATGGCCAAATGATTACCTCTCACTGCCAGACCAGCAGGCTACCAGATCTGAATGGAGAAAGAGGCAGAAGCAGTTGAAGGAAACATAGCAATTTCCACAAATAACTTAGGGAATCCTGAGTTAATATTTTTAGATTTGGCCCTGTGTGTTTTTTGGTGTGGTAAACAATAGAGACTTGTTATGTGAAGGTTTGAGAGAAACTGTTGTAATTTTCAGGCAGCTGGTTAGTGCTTGTTTTTATTTTATTGTATTGAGCATGTTTCTCAAATATATATTGAAGTTGTGTGGGTCTGGACAAATTCATTTAGTGAGCAAACTTTTTTTAAAAAAAAAAATCAAAGGGTGTAAATCTAGTTAGAGATTAGTTAAGGTCAATTGAGAAATTTCCAAGGAAAGAAAAAAGAAAAAACACCTCTTCTATATCTACACAAAGTCTTTGCCTTTCCCTGACTGACTGACTATCTTGCTCTCGATAAAACAGCTGAATCAAATACTGGCAGCTGGCCAGCTCATTTTTCATCCCAAACCTAAAGGTGAAAGGCAGCGAATCTGTGAGCTGTTCATAGCAAGCCTATGAAGAGTTTGTTCACTAGAGATTAGATTTCTGGTGAACAGCTTTTGTCTGCCACTGCTATCACTTTGTATATCCTTCTAGTGTCCCTCCTGATTCCTGCCTGTGCTAACGCGATATGATGGGCCGACCTGTTTAACTCTGCAGGCTAAACTTCAACTTCATTACTATGCATGAGGTCTGTTTCCCCTCCAATTTAACATTACTAGTGTAATTTGCAGACTTCTTAACTGAATCACAAATCTCATAAATGACCATTTTATTTCCTTGGGACGTGGAGAGCTTAATATTTACCATTTCTTCCAATTTACAGCTTATGTAAAAGTCATACTTCCGTGGTTCCTTTTCACTGCTGGTTTCCTCGCTGGTTCAGGTGTCACAGAAACTGTATAACTTTGCTCTCATCTGATCATTAAACCAATCCATAGAATTATAACCACAGTTTAATTCTATTGGTTTGGGTTATACCTCGTGTCATACATGTTCCAAACAATGACTTCTCTCTGATGCAATTTTCTCCCTGATATCTCCATGTTTTTAGCCAAGTCAGTTTCTTTCTGTTTCTTTCCCCTCTCTGCTTCCAGCATATCAAGCTTGTTTTTGAAGGTACAGTGCTTTATAGTACTGATCTGTGACACAAACACTCAATACGATAAGATATACACTACAAATTCACATATGCTACAAATAACAAATCTCTCACCATGTCTTTTGCATCACTGTAGGCCTTTGAAAACATCTTGTGTTATATCTGCCATCATCCTGCAACTACTCAACACCTTACAATTAATGTTTAAATATCTTTGTTTTTCTTTTTCATAGTAATGGATTTTCTTAAATTATATGCCTTCCACTATGCAAGATCTCAGGGAGAAACAGTTGTTAATGTTGCAGTTAAAAGCAGGTTTTAAACCTATTGTTTTAAGAATTGACACAACACTCAGCTGATTAATAGCAGAAAGGCCTGCTTTAATAACTACCAACAAGCTAAAAAAACTAAATGACAGAACAGACTCTTTCTTAACATTCAATATATGAGCTATTACAGTCCTTGTATTATTTTAGCTGCAAGAGATTTTTACCCAAGCAGGCAGGAATCGGTTCTTGTCAGCTTTCAGAGCGTGGGTCCTTCACTTGTGATCTGGGTGCAGGATGACGTCTTGATCTTCCCTGGACTGAACACCTTGCTGACAGTTCTATCTTGCTTTTTATACTGCTTTAAATGTATAGCTTCAAAGCGTTTTTTCTTGATTGTCCAACAATTTTCTCTTTAGGGGAACTACCATGCTTATTTTTAGGCTTGGGTGTGGTAGAGGGTTGAGGCCTATCACCTCAGTGCCTAGTGGGTGGCACCCAGTAACAGAGCAACTGTTTTCTCTTCTTGATAGTGCTCTCGCCATCCTCATCCACTTTTGCCCCAGGCTTCATTATGACTGTTATTATTTTCCACCATGGGTCTGGTATTAGGTGCCACAAGCTCAACTTTCTCTACCCCTAATGGGCTACAGCCATTAGCGGAGTTTGATTTTCTTTGTGGCAGACTTGTCACCACAACCCAGTCTTGCCCCAGCCACTGTCTTGCATTTGTGTGCAAGCTTTCACAGCCATCAGTTAATACATGTCTAATTTAACCCAACAGCAAGGAGAGGTAGTTAACCATGTTAGTTTGAGGTCAAGCAGGGTAGATTTTCATCTTTTAGGCCAACTAAATCAAAGATGTATGGTGTGAGCTTTTATGAGCTCACTTCATCAGATGCAATGTGTTACTGCTCAGGTTCATGAAAGCACATGCTATACATCTCTGATTTAGTTAGTTGATAAGGTGAAAATCTACCCTGTCTTCTGCCTGACTTCGTGAGATCATCGAGTCCAACCCCACTGCCATAGGCAGGAAGTCTGCTGGGGGCAAATAATTCCCCCAAGATAAGCATCCAAGCATTTTTAAATGAGTCCAGAGTAGGTGCTTGTACCACCTCTGGGGGAAGTCTGTTCCAGACCCTGGACACTCGGACTGTAAAGACATTTTTCTTTATGTCCAGTTTAAATCAACCTTCCAGAAGTTTGTAGCCATTAGACCTTGTTGTCCCTCAGGGGGTCCTGGTGAACAACTGTTCTCCCAGTTCCTGATGCACACCCTTTATATACTTATCAGCTGCCACCAAGTCTCCCCTGAGCCTTCTCTTCTCCAGGATGACTTAAACCAAAGCACTGATGAGATTTGGAAAGTTAGTACCTTCCACAGTTTTTCCAAAAGTATTCATCAGTGTTGCTTTCTGAAGGTTTTATGATCTTATAATAAAACTAAATTCAAGATTATGTTACAAAACCCCCATCACAAAATTGCCATGCACAACTGGAATTACACTTATGCTTTTCAAAACCCAGATTTTCATCAATTGCTGTCCTAACTGGTTATATTGGTAAATCTTTTATTTCATTTTCAGCTGAACAATCTCATCATGTGGAAAAGAAATATCCACTCTCCTTTCCTTTTGTATAATAACCATATCTGATCTTCCAGCATACACTTCCTGAAGCATAACAATTGAAAAATCCCATATTATTTTTACATTCTTACTCTGTACAACTGTGCCTGGTCTGTGGTGGTCATGGTCCATACTTGCAGAGTACTGAGTAAAGTATCTCACCCAACACAACACAGAGTAGGTCAATGGCAGAGCAAAGAATATATATAATCCAGCCATCCTGTGTCACACACTAGTGCCTTATCCACAGTTGGACCATGTTTCCTCTCTAAAAGCATTCAATAGTGGCAATTTATGTGACCTTGGGAATAAAGTTAAATTGCTTTAAAGTTTTAAGAAAGTAGCTTGGCTGAGTTTTTTGAAAACACAATAGATAAGAGGCAGCTGCTCTAGTCAAAGCCTTTCCATGGTAAATTAGGGGCTTTGGGGACAAACGTTTTACTTTATTTTTGTCAATCTGATGGAAGTCATAGGATTCAGCATCTGTTGTCAGTCACTCTGTGAAATGGAATTTCATATGGAAGGAAGGGGATTGTAAGAAAAAAAACAAGCAAAGAGAGATGAAAGGAACTGCATTAGATGATAAAATAGCTGTAGAAGAACTGAAGTTCATGTATTTGCAGCTAGAATCTAATGTCACAGTGGCTGGTCGTGATGAACTTTGATATCTAAAGGTGTAACACTTGTCCTTCCCACTATTTTTAAAAATTTAACCACCACAAATTGTTAATGAAGGTAAAAAGGATTCCTATACATGTTGCAGTAATAAGACCCACTGCTGTAGTTTAGGGCTTGTAAATCAGCTTGCTGTAGTTTTTCTCTCTAAAGTCAATTCTGTCATGATGGAGAAAAAAGAAGAATAAAAGGACTGATAACATGCTGCCAGGGTACTATGACAGACACATATATCTTCTGTCCTTTCAATCAGTATTGCTACTGCTCAGTTCACTGAATCTTGTACTTCAGAGCATGAAACACTATTCATTTACTCTTTTATATCATAAGTACAAGGAGCTTTATTCATATTCTCTTAGATCAATGGTAAAAAGAACTTTATTCATATTCTCTTAAGAAGGAAGCATCTACTTTTTTATAGATTGAAAGCAGGGATGTAACATACCTGTAAGGATTCATAAATGAAGAAACAGTGAATTTGGGTTTACACAATCCCAGAAACTAGCTCCAGAATGAAAGCCTTTAGCAGTCGGAAGAATAAAAACTTCCCTCCCCTTCACCAAGGAAGGGAAGTTTACACCCTGATAAATTCGGTCAGCTTCACATATTTTTAGAATGTCTGTTTTTGCACTAGGACTACCTGCAGCAGACAATTGCTTGTCCTCTCTTAAAAAATACAACTCTCTAGGAGGTACAAAACAGGAAATGACTGCAACTCATACAAACATTCTACAATGCAAGCAAAATTGCAACATTGGAAAATGAAGGGGAAAATAAACTTCATTATAGTCTTTAGTAATGCTATTAATCTAGAACATCACAGGCAGATTAAGAGTCTGTTGCAGTCTGATAGGAGTGTGAGCATCACTAATGCTTACTGATTAGAAGAAGCATTCCTCTAACTAGAAAGTTAGAAAGGGAAAAAAATTGATATGCCAATCTTGCCAGCTTGAAGCACTCTCAAAGTAACATCTTGAGCAGCACCAACTACACACAGCCTTTTATGAAATGAAGTCTGCCAAAAGCCAATGAGGCAAATACATTACAGTATCTACAGAATTCCAGCTAGCAGTGAAACTCCATGTACAAAGAAAGTATCATCTAAAGAGAAATAAGTACACTCATACTTCTTGCTATTAGATATTACATTATTGACAGGAAATTAAATTGCTGCCTCTCCTTTAAAAAACGGATGTGTTCCGTAGCTAGAACAGTGTACTAGAAATCAAGGCACGGAAAGTCTATATCCATCTCTGGTGTTGACCATCTGTATGACCTTGGCTAGACAGAAAATCAAGGCTGAAGAAAAGGGGCTTGATCTAATGAAGAGGACCAAAGTCTGGGAGTTTGACAATTCAGGGTGCCATATAGCTTAGGCAAATCTCTCTGCCTTCTGCCTCATCTTCTGTCTCCAAGAAGTCAAGATAATGAAACCCTCTTATACAAAACATTTGGGGGAAAATGGTATATAAGAACAAAATACCATTATATCATATATTGTTTGGTATATTTTTGGATTTAGTATATTTGTGTGTGTGTGTGTGTGTGTGTGTGTGTGTGTTGTGCTGGATCAAAACAGTTAGCGTTTCTCTCTTTAAATAATTGTAGACTTTTCAGAGTCTGCTATTTTACATCTAAGTAGCTCATAACACTGCCCAACTCAGATTTGGGGAATTTATAGTGCAATGTGCTCACAATACTGTGAACACAGACCAGGTAGGGAAGTGTATGCCATTTATATTTTAGTGATATAAAGTAACATTTATCTCACTAAAATACCACTAAAATATCAATAAAAATAGAAAATATTATAAAGGCTATATACTTCCCTATCTAGCTGGGGAGGGAAAAGCCATCATTTTTGATCCATCATGTTTTTAAATTGCATGTTTATTATCTGAATACAATATCACCCAGTTTTAAGAAATGATTTACCACACTGGGGCAAAAACATATATCCTCATTTTTTTCCCTAATGATTTAGTATGCAGATAAATGACATTGCAGTATCCAATAGGTGCCCATATGTGTGCAGCAGTATAAAACAGATATCAAAGTATGCAAGAGAATAGGATTATTCAAACATGTCACATCGTGTGATTTCCCCCATGTATTACCACCCCCCTTCAAGCTCAATTAGTGTTCAGGGCCCCAGTTCTGCAAAGCACTCAAGCATGCAGCTGACGAACAGTGCCATTTACCCACTGGCTTCAGTGAGACTACTCACATGCCTAAAATTAAGCAAGTATTAGGTCTTGTTAGATTGAAGCCTCACTCATTGCGGCAAAATGCAGTTTCGACAGATCTTCAGAGAGAGCCTCTTATGTTGTGGTTAAGAGTAATGGAGGAGAAATGGTGAGACAAAAGAGAGTGAACTAGAAAGAGAATAAATAAGGAAAGGTAGAGAAGGTGCAAAAAGATTTACTGTTACACTCGAATCCCTCTGTTAATTAAAATGCAAGTGTAGTTTGAATTATAGGGCCATAATTCTATTCTGGAATTCTAGTGTCTATCCAAGCCACTTGAGCCACACTCTGGAGGTTTATCATCGCCCCAGAAGTCTTCAATAAAAGCATAGCTCTGTAATTCACAGTGCTTGTTAATTTATTATATACAGGCCTGTATGTATTATAAATGAAAGCCTGTAATAGGTTTCAGAGCTGGTTGACTACACTGAAAAAATCTTCATTGTGTAATTTATTTGATCTATTTTGCCATTAATCATTGGCTAAATTATTCAGTGAATAATAACTGACCAGCTACAGAGCTGGTCAAAAACTACTAGAAATATTTACAGAATATATTATAGTATTCAACAGAAAACTGTAGAATTTGATGAATAATGTATTTGAACACCTCTAATGGTTATACAAAAATGCTTTCTTGCTTCATTGTTATTGTACAGCATATTTTGTTTGCTACATTCACACATGTCTGGTAGTTTTGTGTCTGTCTATATTTCTATATCAAACTACAACTTCCATTTTGTTTTCTGATACATTTTTGATTGTACAACCGTACTGTGACCTTTACATTTTGCTAGAATATTCAGAAGGTATTAGGGAGCATCTCCCATCTGTCAGAAAGCTTTAAGTAAAAGGCTGTTGAATCTTGATGATCTTCATGCCAATAGGAATCATCTTGGGGAAAGAAGGGAGCCAGGCAGAGGAAACTATAATGTACAGGCAGGTTATGACAGAGGGAATGATCAACAGGCAACATATTTTTTATCTTATGAAACTAATCAGGGAGGCACCTGACAGAGGACAGCTGCTTTGTAAAAGGAAGACTCTCATGTTGACCATTTTAGAGAAAGGAAGGAGAACCACAAGCACAAGGCAAGGCTGTGTAAGAGAAAAAGTGGAAGGGTCCTGAGATAATTCTGACACAAGGCCAAAAAATGCTCCAGAATGGCAAGGCAACTGAGGCAAACTAGGGTGTATATTCATGGCTTACAGTTTGCTGAAATTTCTGAGAGTCGTTGGGAATTAGTACTGAGTCGACTGGGCTGTGACCAAGGGCTGTGACCAAGGGGCAACAGAGAGCCAGTACTGCAACCTCCTCAGGCACAGGGAAGATCAAAAGCACACTAAACTAATAATGTATGCACACTAAACACAGCCTGGCCAGAGTCCAAAACAAGAAGGTTAATCAGGGCTATGACAAGTGCAAGAAAAAGAGTAAGAAAGTAATAGCAGGAAAATAAATAGAATGGGTAGGGACCTACCTAAATCGTGGTTTCATAGATTTCACGGAACCCGCAGAAAACAGAGCTGTTCGTGATTGCCAGAAAATTCAGCATTGGCTCCAAATTCCTTTGAAATCAACCAAAAAGAAAAAAAGTGGTTGTGACATAGACTGGGTGAAGGCATCCTCCACCAGTCAGTGGCAAGGAGGAGGCTGCCATGAAATGCCCATGAAATTGGCTCTGCGTACCACAAGCAGGTCACAAAAAACCCTTTGTCTCAATGACAGTTAGGCAGGCCCCTAGTTTTGGGCCAAGTTTTCCAGCACAAACCCTACTTATAACACCTCTTCTATGAATGTCCATGACCATTTATTTGCCTTCACGGGTTAAAAGTTTGGTGCCCCTTATTATGTACTTTAACTTTTCTGAACAAACCATTATGGCCAGGAGATCGTTGGAAATAGATTAATCCATTTAATATGAGATCTGCAAATTCTGAGCACACAAGCTATTCTTTGATTGAACATCAGAGCAGTGACCTATCTACTTTTTTATGGCATTCTGAATGTGTTCATCACCGAAATACCAACAAATCTTTGATGTTCTCTTACCCTTCATACAAATTCACAGTAAATACAGTGGCATGATTTCTATCTGTGTGTGTGGTCATGCATGTGAGATTACCATTGTGATCAATATAATCTAAGAAAGTGACCAGCTTCAATATCCACATGATGCAGATTTAAATTAATGGAGCTATGCCAGTTGGCACTGAAGTTCTGGCTGACAGAGCCTGTGTTTATGCAATTTTTATATCCTGTATTCAAAAACAGGATGACTGAGGGATTTTTTCTGGATAGCTAAAGACACCTAAAATGCATAAGCTCTTTGCAATAATTCTCAAGAAATTTTCTGCCTCTCAGCCAGCCAGTGATACTGGGCCTGTTTCAAATCCCATGCAAATCAGTAATTGCTTTGTATTGCCATTTGCTGCACTGAAATCCAAAAACTGAAGTCTTAAAGAATCTTAAATTTTTCTATAGTTTTCCTTGGGTAGAAGCAAGGTATCTCTGAATGATGGACAATTTTGGCCCCATATCTGCAATACTTTACATGACACAGAAGTCCAAGATGGATCCTGCTAGTTGTACTAATGAAAATAGTGGGGAAATGCTATTTGCAGAAGTTATATGACCCATAATATTCAGATGCTCACTCGTGGAATTAAAAATGAAAGCTAAATTATAGAGAAGTTAACGTCAAGTGCCACCTAGCTCTGCATTTTATCACCCTCATACTCCATCCAGCCAGTCTAGCTACCCGATGCTGCCACCCGGAGCCCAAGGCTGACCCCCTGGGTCCCCTGCTCTGCCCTGGCTCTAACCGCTGCAGTCCCAGGTACACATTTAAATACTGCACTTGGGAACAGTTTTCTCTGGTGCAAACTGTGCCACAGTTTATCACATTGCCTTCATGGCATGTGTAAATACACCCATTGTCAGTAAGGGTATCTTAATATGGCCCTTAATCTACACAGAGTTTTAAATAAAGAACTATACACCTCCTTTGTGCATACAGCTCTCTCTAACATCTGTGAAAGCTGCATGTCCAAAATGACAATATACTGCCCAATTGGTCGTTTATACTGTAATAGGTAACACTTTGATTTGATGGTTCCTCATTAGTGTGCTGGAAAGACATAATAGTCAATATATGCTATGTAAATATTTTACAAATAATAAACCTAAACACAAAATCCTCACCTAGTTATTATTCAGGCAAAGTTCTCATTGATTACATTGTGAACATTGCCTGAGTAGAGCTGCAGGATTCGGCCCAAACACATTTATTCTGTAGAATTGTTATTACAAAACAATCACTGCAAATGCAATTATTTTCAGGACAGCACAGCAGAGAATGCCCTATTCCCCAAGTAGACATCAAACCCAATAATTAGGAAAAAACAATGAACGCTCCAGAATGATTTGGTGAGTAATCACAAGTAACAGCAAACACAATCTATGCCAGTGAATATTATTCCACTTCAAATACAGTGGCAAACTGAAACAGAAGAACAAACAAGAGACATCTTGGGACAAACAAGTTGTGTTTTACTGTCATTGTGTGTAAGCAGTTGCTGGTAAAAGCATATTATTTACAATATCTAAATTCTGAATACAAAAAAGCTCACTAAATGTTTTTCAGGTTTTATGACCCACCAGGGTCATAGAAATAACCCGCTCTTACTAGAGGTCATTCAGTAATCATTGCTTTGCCCTGATGCCATTTAATTACTTCAGCATTCTCCATTGAAGCCTTTCTACCAATTCATTAAAAAGTCAACTCTATGAACTGTTTCTGTGTGACTGCTGCAAGTACATGATTTAAATTGTGTATATGAGCAACGTATGGTAACCACAGATACCACCACACAGTAACTGCTGAGCAATAAAGAAATGGCTTGCTAGGCTGTGAGGATGATACTAAGATCAGATATGGCTCAGAAACAAAGGTGCTGGAAATTTCCTTTTTTTGATATTTGGTTTCAGTCCAGTTGAGCTGAAACCATTTGTTTTTCAAAATTTCTAGCAACTGGAAGCTCCCTGGCCCCTGAAGATGCACAGTGAAATGAGTATTCTTGTCAGTATCAGTGTTAACCCAGATCATGAAATTGACAAGAACATCAAGTTCCCAAGGACCCTTCTCCAAGCAGATGCAATATATGCTTTGCCCCAGAACCAGGGACCTCATAGTGGCCACTGCTTCCAGCTCAGGGCAGAACTATTAGATGCACCTATTTCAGGGCCTAATAATCTGAAACTTCTAAAATCCATAGCACAGGACACATGCAGCTTGTATACCTTGAGACCAAGGACTGCAGCTTTCTGGCTGGAGATGGGGGCAATAGCAAGATGGCTAATGATATGTAAAAACTGAAATTACTACATCAAGGTAAAAGCAAATTTCAAGCAGCCTCATGCTTCAACACTGAGAGGGAAAGAATGTCTCCAGAATATGTTACCAACAGGCACATTGAAATATAAATCTGGCATATACAATTTTAATAAATCTCTCAAATCAGTGGCCATACCATTTAACTGGAGAAAAACATAATTTGGACAATGACACATCCTTTAGTGTGACTTCAGCAGTAAGCATGCTTTCAGAACAAATTTTCAAGGAATAAATAATTAAAGACATGGAAGTAAATAGAAAATGAGACAAAACTACAATGTGAGTTTAGCAAAAAAAGACCAAGCCAGAGTAATCCAATACCTATCTTTGGTAAGTGATTTTCTAAAAAAAGGACTTTTTATGAATATAATGTAAAACTATAGATGCATTAGCATTAACAGATTCAGCAGAAAAAACTTTAAATTCACATGTGCAGATTCAACACATTACATCCACATATCTCACAATGAAAATATGGAAGCCTTTTTGAGATCACCTTTTTGCCTGACAGCTGTAAAGAATCCCATAGGAAAATGCAGACTGCTCTCTAGGCATACTGAGAACTTCTGTAAAGATAAGGTCAGGGAGGATAATGTGTTTTTGACTTTGGGGAGTGGTCTCAATGTAGAGGAAGGTTATACAGGTAGGAATATTTTAATAGCAGACTACTTAGTGTGAGTAAAGGGGACAGTATTAGGCCCCAAGCAAGCTGCCAGCTGCACTTTGATTGGTAGGTTTTTTGACTTTGAAGAGTAGCTCTATGCCAGTACACTAATGCAGAGGTGATAAATTCTTCTACCTAAAATCAGAAGGAGCTGAAGATCCAAGAAGAATTCCTGTTATAAGCCTGTTAATAAACATCAGATCTCTCACTTCCCACCATCTCCCTCCAATGTCTTTATGTCTTAGTAGAATTACCTTCGCATTCTCTACTGTGAGCATAAGTCAGCCAAGACACAGTTACAGCCAGGCTCTGGAAAAGCACACGCCCATATTCCATAGATGAGATTGAAAAAAGCAGCAGAGCTGAAGGTCGTTCTACAAGGCTCCTCAGCATGAGTCAAAGCAGCAGAGTCTAGTGCTTTGCTCATGGTGCTTTTATACAAGTGCTACAAAGATTGCACTAGTTTCAAGTTGATTCCTAGTGTAATGTGAGTGTTGATTCTGATCCTTGAACTCTGGTGTATTTTGGTTCTAGCCATCTTAAAAACACATTTGTCTTCTTCTGACACATGAGCTCAATAGGGATGCTCTCACTGACAGAATTAAGATTTTGACTCTGCATGGGTTGCAAGCAGAGCATTCTCAGTTCTCAGAGGGAGCATCGGACACTGGGATTTGCTTCCTTGTTAGACTGAAAGCCCATTAAATACTCAATGCCTATTTGCTTCTCCAGATAAGATTTCAGCACAGCCCTTTTCTCATTACTTCAATCCACTCAGTTCTTCCATTCTACTTTTCTAGGTTCTGCTTCCTAGTTTTCATTAGAGCTACTCTGATGAGAACAAAGAAATTGTCTGTTAATATGTAAATGTAAAGGTGATGTTACTTTCAAGAAGTAAATAATCATGTTTAGCTTCTGAGCTTAGATACAAGGGGATAGTGATATGATCTATTACTACATAGCTCTAATTTTGGCCTCTATCAATTAAAAACACAACTACTAATGAATCAGGAATGAAGTCTTAATAAAAAATAAGATTAAAAATATGTATCATGTTTTTCATTTTTGATATATGTACTAAATATTCTCTTTCATCACTGCAGGAAGATAGTGATCTTGCCAAGAGCTATAGCAGAAGGAGGGAAAAAACAGTGATAAACAGCCAACAGTTAACCATTTAGCTGCCAAATGTCATTAAAGCTGAATCTCAAACATCTAAATGGTTTGATTTGTCAGTGCAAAGCGTAAACATAATGAGGAATGGGCATTTATGCTCCTTGTGTAACTCCTGCAATATACCATGACTTACAACTATCAGATCTCTCATGTGGAACAGTACTGGTTATTGTTTGTTGCTTGTTCCATGATTGAATTGACAATACTCTTCGGGTTTTAAGAATTTGATGATGTTCAGGTTAAGATCTGGATCCGCCGCCCTGCCTCCACCCCTGCCTAGCTGTGGCTGACAGCTGACCATAAACAGGAGGTGGGGCTGGGGGGAGAGTCTGTGCTGGCTCAGGTCTGGGAGAGTCAGGGCCGGGTTGGGTGGGAGAAGCCTCAATTCTCCTCCCTGTCCCACTGCCTAGTTGTGGTTGACAGCTGGCCACAGGCAGGAGGTGAAGCTGAAGAAAGGGTCTCTGCTGGCGCAGCTTTGTGAGAGTCTGGGGGCAGGACCCGCTGAGCACTTGGCTGGAGCAGCCAAGTGTGGGCTGAGTGCTAGCATGCCTCCCTGAGAAGGGAGACTAGCGAGGAGACACAGAGATGCCTGTGATGCCAGCAGACAGCAACCTAACATGAATAGGCAGGGGATCTGGTACAGAAGTTCAGTGCACCCATCTAACTTAAATTGATCCAGATCTATCTTAGACCAGGTTTGGCCATTTTTAAACCAGTCTATGTGTGCTGAACTTCTGTTCTGTTATGGGTGTAGACCAGTTTTCGGCATTTATACCAGTTTATGTGCAATGTCTGTACCCAGCCAGAATGTACAGGGTCCATACAAAATTGATGGCTGAAAGGGCTGGTAACTGGATGAGGAACATTTCATCCCTACATTTCTGATTGATAACTGGCCCACTTTAATAATGACCAAGGGATATTGCTATCTCACTGCTGTTGGTGCTGATGTGATTTATGAGCCATTTTTGGAAATGTTGACACATAAATCTAAAGAACAAATAAATAAATATAGACTGCAAACCAATATACAAGCTGTAAGTGAACATAAAAACATTGAACATTTGATTAGTTTGTCATTCATAACAGAAACTATGATTCTACAGTCCATCAGTTTTCTTCAGTTAATTGGCTCAAATGAGCTCCTGTATGATAGGATTTATGTACTAATTGTTCTTACGTTTTATCAGAACTTCATAGTGGTGATGCTCTACTTGTGATTTAAAGGGTACTCTTATCATAAATCCCTTATTTCAAACTCTTCTAGCTTTTAAGATAAAGAAAAAATTTTTGGACTGAAATTTCTTCAGGGCACCTTAAGTGCAGAGATGAACATTTCGATAAAGTTCCTAAAAATTCTAATTTGCCATTTTGGGGATATTGGTAGTTTCACCAGGATGTTCTGAAAGTAAAAACATGCCATTTTGCACTTGCCATCTTTCCCCCCGCAACAAAAGACCATTGGAAACCTGTGATTCATTTATATAGTTCTGCTACATGACCCAGTGACATTCAGTCCTGAAGCCAAATGAAGGATAAGTATTAACCAAAGAGTTGCAATGACACGCATGTCCCTAGATGAATTATGGGAAACACTCCAGTTAAAAAGAAAACAACTATAGTATATATTCATATGTTACATTATTTATGATTACAGGGAAGACATATGCATGTGGTAAAAATAAAATCTTTGATAATATTGTCTGTGAAGACTTGCAGATGAGTAAGTTGAAGAGCCACTTGTGGCTCATGAACTGTGATTGAAGGATCATGGATTGTAAACTGTTCCTTAGTGTTGTTTTATTTTCTTCTATTCTCCATTATACCCTTCTGGCATATCTTGCATTAATGTAAACTATAAAGTAATCAAGGGAAAACACCATCTTTAACCATGAACCAAATTCAAATAGCTTGACTAATGTTGAACAGTATCTGATGCTGATGAGACTACTTATGGAGTGAGGTGCTGCTTTGTCAATGTAACTGTCTACATATAAAAATAGTTTACCATAATTTCTCACATACAACACACACTTTGGCACAAAAAAACAGCTGCTGGAAGTTGTGGGGGGAAGATATTGTAATCAATATGGCAGTTTCTGACACTTACGCTTCTGATGGGCAAACCAAACATAAGTCTACATGTGATCCACAAGTAGCAGAACAACAAGCATGCTTGGCTCCCTAGCTGCTGCTACTCAGTCACTTACTACAAAGAAGCATCTTTTTTTTCCCTTATGCTTTTCAAAAACAAGGTACTTATCTTACTCTGCTGCAAAATGTATTTGAGAAAATATGGTATTTATTTCTGATTTAGATGTCCCCATTTGAAAACTCTCATATATGAAGTTTAACATCTTTAGAATCATATGAACTTCAAGGGTCAACATGATTAAAATACATAACAAAAACCAAAGAGAGCCACATCGCTCAGCCTCCAGTACTGACAACACATGAGGCCAGCCCAAGACCATCCCTACCATGCCAGATCCAGCACCCATGACTTCTGCTCTGGCTGGTCCAGGACTACACTGCACGTTCTGGCTGGTCCAGAATACAAACCTCACATAGTGCCCACTCCAGCTGGTCCAAGGCAGATGCCACATGCATCATGGGTCCCAGATCAGTTGCCACCTGAGGCACAATCCTGTACCAGCCAGAGTGAGAACTGGATCCAGCATGCAAGTGGGGTGTTCCGTGAGTTTGCTGTACGTTGGATCCAGCATCTGCTCTGGCTGGTTCAGGACTGCACTGCATATGGTGCCCACTCCAGCCAGTCCAGGACCCGCACTGCACACCATGTCCACCCCAGGCTGGCTGGTACCACATGAGGCCTGGTCCTGGACCAGCTGGAGTGAGGCCTACAGGCACTGGATCTAGCATGCAAAGTATGAAGGGGATTGATCCATGGGCTAAGACCAGTTTGCAAGGCTGGCCCCATGCTGTTCTGGCACATAAACCAGTCCCAGGCCATTCATATGAGTGACCATTGGGGCCAGATGAGTTTTACACCCCTGTCCTAAGCTATCAAAGACCTCAAAGGAATAGTATAAGAATCTTGATATTTGCATTTATACAGTGTTCCACAAAGGCTTGGGAGGACCTTGAGAGAAAGCGTACTAAGACATTCGGAGCCCTTTCTGGTAACATCTGAAGAGTAAGAAAAAAAAGCACCTCATTTTTTGAAGCCCAAAGAAGTGAGGCACAAAGCTACTTCACATCCATATTCTGAGGGCGGTAGGTTGACCTTTGGATCTTATCTGTGTAGATCACGTTGATGATTATGTAGATTATGCTGCAAGATAAAGGGGCTATATCAAGGTTAGAGAGCATATTTTAGAAATGGCTTTGGCCCATCTGTTGTTTTGATTACTGTTGTTGTTTTTAAACATGGCACCTATATCCAGATGTTTTGATAAGTCCCCTTTAACAGGCCAAAAAGAAAACACAGGTATTGAGGCAGAGGAATTATCGCATATGCAATAATAGGAAATGGTACATATGCACAGGAGGGGCTGAGTTACACTGCTGTGGGAAACATAACTCAGAGTTTAGTACTTAAAATATTTATTGATTTTTAGCTTCAATTGCTGAATATAATTTTTATGAAATGTTGAACTCCTAATATATTGGTAGTTTGCAACAGCACATATGGGGCCTAATTCACTGTGTTACTCCAGTTTTATGCTAGGGTAACTCTATTTCTAATAAACTTATAGAGGGAATTGGCAGTAGCCAATATATTTAGGTTTCCTCATACTCTTCCTTTTAAAGGATTCTTGAAATCACTTTGGGGAAGACTAATATCTCCATTTCTGCAGCAGGTAAAAGCCTCCAGGCCAGAAAAGTGCCCCCAGGAAATTCCTTTCAGGATTAGCTGAGATTTAAAACCTTAGAAAATCCCAGTCCTCTGACTCTCATTATCAGTAAAATTTTACCAGTATATCAGAATAATAACTGAATTTGAACATTCTGGTTTCAGTCTGGACCCATATCACCATCACCATAATGGTGATGCTAGCTGCAGCACCACATTGAACAATGAATTCCATCAATAGACATCCCAGCTATTGTCAGAGTACTTCTAGTGGGGCGGAGGACAAGGACAGCACAACTCTTGCTTACCAGTGCCCTAATCCTCCCCAGGTCCAGCACATGGCCACAGTTGCTGTCCCTCTCAACCCACCACATATGGCCTGGGAGATTCTCTGTCTTCTGGGGTGAAGAGAAAAAAGAAGGATGATTTTCTTTGCTGCCACTTCACAGTGTCAGCACAGGGCTTTGGTAATCTCATTCCCCCCTGGACAAAACCATTTTCCTCCATCTGTAATTAGATTTGAAGATCAGAGATAGTAACAATCATATAAACTATAAAAATATATCACTGCATTATTAGCAAGGTTTAAACAGAACCTTCAGAAGGGACTGCTACCATTTCAGGTTATTGCCTTTCATTATGAACACAACATAGCAAGTTAAAAGAACAAGTTAAAAGAACATTGTTAAGATTGCAAAGTCAAGCGCTTGAAAATTAGGAAATGACAAACTTAGGTTACCCGTGCATAGTTTATTCTCCCCATTTGTATGTTTATATAATACAATCTGAATTAAATGATCAAATGCTATGGCTTGGGTGGTTTTTGGGGGTTTTTGGGGGGGGCGGTTGGGGGGGGTGCTGAAAAAGGGCCTCTGTTTTACCCAGTGTACAGGTTAACTAGACAATGTTCAGGGGATGAACATTAGATAGGCCATTAAGTTATGGGTTTTTAGGAAGTAAAAAGATGGCATTGTCGTTAAGGCAGGTAAAGCTTGCAGCAAAGATTTCAATTTTTTCTCTGCTACTCTTCCTAGAAGTGATGCAGGGAAGTCACTTATAAGAATATTTTGGCTACTGGCCACTAATTGATTTTCATCCTTTGCTAGGTCCAAGTTTAGATATTTGAAGTCCAATTAAGAAATGCGCTAAGCATTCAGACCTGCACCTGAAGTCAAAGGCTATGTACATACATACAAAAAGCCTGAAGTGGAATTGATCTATGTAACACAGTTTTCTGTAAGCGGTGTAGGTTAGATTGGTAGCAAACAGAAAACACATTCACCCTTTGGTTGCGGGGGGAGGGGGAGGAGAAAATCTTAGACTGTTTTGCCATTTTTAAACCAAACTGTGTGCGCCAAACTTCCGTTCTGAGTACAGACTGGTTTCCAATCCCTAATACGAGTAAGTGTAATGCCTGTACCTGATTAAAGAGAGCTGCTGGATTGTCAGTAGTACTACAAGTAAAACAGCATGATCCAGAGTAGGGATTGGTAACCTACAGCCTGCCATGTGATTTCATCTGGCCCTTGAAGCCTGCATTTTGGTAGCAGGGCAATTCAGTAGTGCTTTAGCAGTGGTGGGATTCTGAAGTGGGTTGCATGCATGGTGCTGGTGGCAGAAAGAAGTGGTGGCAACTGAAGCCAGGTGAAAGCACTGCCTGACTTAAGCAGAGCTGCCTTATTTCAGCCCATCACTCCCAAAAGGTTTCTGACTCCCCAGAGCCATGACCATAGAACTGTAAGTCAAAAGGTACTGTACTATAATCCTGGCTCTGCTACTGATTTGCTTTGGGGCTACAGGTACTTCTTGGTTTTCTGTTCAGTAAAATGATTTATTGCCATATAAAATACAGCTTGTGGGAGGGATCTGGCCCATAAAGGGACTTTATTTGGCCTGCAGCAGGTCCCTTGGTCCCACCTAGCCCAAGAGCCATCTGGCCCATAGTGCATCCCAGGCACACAACAGGGCTGGGGCAGCTCTGCAGCTGGACTCCATTTCTAGGCAGCCCAGGTGGTGGTGGCTCCTTCTGGCTGTCACCACCCCCAGCCTCAGCCCCATGGACAGTGGTGGGGGTCCATGCACGCAGCCCCAGCACTAGCTTCAGCCCACCTTGCACCTGCTCCAGACTCACCTCAGCCTGAGTGGACCAGCTCTGGACCAGACAGGACCCACGCACATAGCCCTGACCCCAGTCCACCCTGCACCTGCTCTGGGCCACCTGCCCATTCTGAGTGGTGGTGGCAACAGTGGCAGCCAGGCAGAAGCTGCTGCTGGGTATTAGGAAAAAACAACTACCTCCCCCTCACCACTACCAGGCCATTCTTTCTGCAGCCACCTAGATCCTGCATCAGGGCTGCCCTGCAGTTTCTCTCTACCTCAGTCACTACTTCTACCAACACTGCCTCTGGGCTGGACAGAGGGGCAGTGTTAGAAGTGGAGAGGAGCTGCAGGGCAGCCTGGGCATGGACTCTGGATGACCACAGCAAGAAAGGCCCAGCAGTGGTGGGAGGGAAGGTGGCTATTTTTCTCCTGTGCTCAGCAGCAGCTTCTGCCTGGCTGCCACTGCTGCTCATCATGGGTGGGTCAGTCCAAAGCAGGCTCAGGGAGGGCCGGGGTCAGAGCTGTGTGTATGGGTCCCCACTGCTCTGGAGCTAGTCCATTCCAGCTGGGGTGAGTCCAGAATGGATGCAGGGCAGGCCAGGGCTTTGCACTGACCTGCTGCTGGGCGCTGGTGGCATTGGCAGGGAGGAGCAGCAGGGTGCGTGGGCTCCAAGCTGTTGCACAGCAGAAGATGCTGACCAGCCTGCAGCAGCCCCCAAAGCTGCCTATGTGGCCCATGGGCCCAAATGGTTGCCCATCCCAGATTTATCTGTTCTTGTTACGGCAGAATCAAAGGGCCAATGAAGAATGAGACTCTGTTGCGTTAGGCACTTTACAAACACATAGCAGTATACAGTCCTTGCCACAAAGAGTTTATAATTTCAACAGACAAAGGAGGAAGCGGAGAAAAGAGTATAGAGTCCAAACAGAGTGAGCATTGTGATGCCAGCAAATGCCCTGTGAATTCCAAGTTTTTAGTTTTCTAGAAGGAAGAGGGAGGGGGTAGATTATGTTTATTGATTCTTTGGTTATTTATCAATAAACTAAAGTGAAGAAACAGAACAGCAGCGAGGAGGATAAAGCAGGAGAGTAAAGGTTGGGTAGAGAGCGAAGCTGAAGGAAGAGACTGAAAGAAAAGGAAGATGAGTAAATAAAAACTCTTCTGGTCTGCTTTTTGCATTTCTTTCTCTCCTCTGTAAATCTCAAAAAGCAATCCTAATGTATATAGGCCTGATTATTCTTTCACCCACATTAGTGTGATGATAATAGTGTAATGCTATGTCGTTCTATTGATTTCAGGAGTTTTTCCTCAATTATTCCATTCCAACAACAAATAAGAAGTGGAGGCATTAAACCATGATCAGTGTAACATCATAAACCTGCTTGGTGGAGTCTTAAAGGATCATTTGTACAAGCTGTATTCATGAACTTAGTAAGAGTAGTCCCGCTAGCTCTAATGTAACTACTTATATGAGTCAGTGCTCATCAGTGTCAATAAAGGTTGTACATTCACCAACTATAAAGTGTGCAGAGGGTTTTGCAAGTAGGAGAGCAGACCAAGGGCCTGATAAATGGTGTAAATTGATGTTAACTCAATTAAGTTCAGCTCTCAACTATGCCAATTTCTATCAACTGAGAGCCTGACCCAAGACCTTTCCTCAAAGCATGTTACAATCCAAGGGCTTTATCCCACATTGGCTTCTAAAAATCTCATTGGCTTCAGTGGAAATTTTAGGTGTATACAGAATAAAGTTCTGACTTAAGCTAAACTATTCATGTAAAAATTAATTTAAAAATCATAACAACAGTAGGAGAAAAAGAAGCAAGACAAAAGAAAAGAAGGGAAATTATTTTTGAGAGGACATAAATTGTCTTTGGCTCTGTATATCCTTGGCTGAAGAGGGTATGCTGATCGTTTTTAAAAAGCTCAAGTGTAGGTCAAGTGTAGTGTACTGGAGCAGAGATCAGAGGTGAAAGCACTACAGGATTTTTTTTCTTGAGAAAAAGAACCTGTGTGTGCGTGTGTGTGTGTGTACTCTTAATTACCCAGCTACCTAAATTATTTGAACGTCTTTATAAAAAAACGTTCTCAGATCACTGTGATCAGCACATTTACAGAATATGTAAGACAGTAGGGGGAGAGGAAAAGAGAAGTGAGGAAATAAAGCAAATGGACAGAGAAGATGAGAAAGACAATAGGCATTTTTATTCTGCTAGCAAAGTCTAAAATGAAAGAAATTAACTTAAAGGAAAATTATCAACCTGGGATGGTATGCAACTAGAATTATATGCCTGGGATAAAGATAATATAGTTTCATTTACTCTAGCCCTTTGGTAGACTGGCTGGTGACCGTGAGAAAGTGACTTGCTTCTGTGATTCAGTTACAGACCTGATGCTCCCAGTCCAGGAACCCCCACTACCACTTCTGGGATTTAGGGAAAGGGAATGAGAACAGTGAATTGCCAACTTCCCGAGGGTAGGGGAAGGACATTTAGAATGGCAAGAGAAGTTGCAGAGAAGTTGTTAGATGTCAGAGATTGCAAATCTGCATTTGGAAAAGAGGAAGAAACAGATGCAAAGGCACAGGCCCAACAGGCCACTGTGCTTTAATATTTAAAATAAACATCCACAGCCTGAAAAGTCAGTAGACTCACACTATTAGAATGCAATCATATGTAGTGTAAGGATTGTATCCTGATCAGCATTCTTTGCCCTCAAATTGTGGGGTTGTCCAACTGTACAAGACAGTCACTAAAGCATCCCTGCTGCTTCATGTTTATTAGGAAGTCTGTATTTTTTCTAGTTCATCTTTTCTGTTCATCAAATATGAACAGTATGTATTTATAGTAGTATGCTTCACAAATCTTTACCTGTTGCCAAAAGATTTTTCATATTTGCTTCCCATTCTGATCACAGGGTAGATCCTGTCAACTTGCATGAGTATTTGCATTCATTTTGGTTAAACTATTCAGGTGACTAAGGGGAACTAGATTTAGTGTCATCCATCTAACTAAAACTGCTCCAACTGCAGCTACAAGCCACAGCAAAAATTTTTAAACAGTGTCCATAACCAATATGAGAGGACGACTATCAATCACTCAAGTGACGCTGTTAAAATTGTGGTCGAAAAGGCATTGTTTAATCACTTTATATTGGTATGTCATTCATTCACCCAGTGCTCAATTAAGATATAAAATGAAGGAATATTAATGAGTGCTTGCTTAAATTCTGAATAGAACACTGATGGGTTGATAAATATTCACATTTTATTGGGCATTCTTCTAAAATGTATTCACTGTTTGAATACTGATAGAAAATAACAGCCAGTAGACATGCAGATGTTGCTTTCATTAATGGATTAATGTGATGTGTGATATATAATCCTGATTGCCATTAAATCAAATTTGAGTAGATGAGCTGGCATATTTAACAAACTTAGTCATTTTGTATGGAATGGTGACAAGATGACTCATCACAATGACACCCCACAGAGAGAGGTGGCACTCATTCACTGCAGACTGCAAGAAAGCTGGCTTAGTTTCTATCACCTGCTTTTAGCAGTAGCTATACAATTTGACTCAATTATCTTGAAATCTTTTGGGTTATGTAATTTTAGAATGACTTGCATACCCTACCAAGAGTCATCAGACAAGATGGGGAAACTGTTTCCTCAACAAGCATTTTTCTGCTTGGAATTCTCTACTAGGTGATTCTCTTCTAGATTCTCTCCCTGTTCTTCCACTATCTTGCTTTACATATAGCCATTTCCACCAGGGATAAAGAGGTTTGATTTGCTACGAGATCAAAAAGAAAATAAATTACATCTTTATTGCATTTGCTTTGCACAAGGTGATAGCATCTGCTACAAAGAATTATTTTAGAATTTCTTTTAGAAATGTGGGTCTTAGACACTAACAAGATACATGATTTAAAAATAATTATAATAACGTACTTCTAAGGAGACAGTGTGCTACTTCTCTATAGTTTATTGTTAAATGATCTGACGTATGAAAAAAAAATCAGTCTGTAAGCCTCAAATAACTGGTAGACAAAGCGTATTTTAAAGAGTTGGTTGTACTGTTTATCTACAGTTTATTGTTCTTAAACGATTTGATGCTAGGAGAAAAATCAGTATGTGAATCAACAAATAATTTGGAGGTTTCTGTATATTCTTGCATTCTTGTGTTGAATGCAGGGATAAAGTAAGCATATTATCTGCGAGCTTGTTTAATCATGGGGTGTCCTTGAAAAGGAATTGTTGTTTTAATGGAAATATACTAAAGAGATGAAGTAGTATGATAAGCAAATAATTAAATATTCATGTACGATGGTGAGTTGCTGGCAGCCCAAGCAGCCCCTGAGCTGCGGGGGAGCCTGGTCCTTCCATCTGTGGCAGTGGTGCCCCCCAGGGCCAACCAGGCGGGCTGCTAGTGGTCCGTGTGCTGCCCAAGCTCCCAGGGAGGTCCAGACAGTGCTGCTCACAGAGGACGGTGTATAAGTTGATGAATTTTAAGAATTAAAAATTTGGCTTCAAAATTTGACTCATACACCATGAAATATGGTAGTTAAAAGATGCTTACAGCATGGAATACCTGACTTGCCTCCGTATGATACTACTTAAATTCAACAGTTAGCTCTCACATGTAAGATTTGAAATATTACCATTTAGACACAACGGGCACTTTCATATGTCACCCTACGGTGATGTAGTGGTGCGCTACATCATGCACTACATCACTGTATGGTGTACTACAGTGTCATAGTAATCACACAGGTCGACACAGGAAAGTTAGCTACATCACCATAGTGGCACACTCCCCACTTATAGCATGCTGCTATGGCAATGTAGGGGGGAAATTTAAGTGCGTGCCACCCATACAGTGCAGTATAGGCAGTTACTGTGCTGTGTTTCAGTACTTCCAAAAGGTGCAGTAACAATGTCGCCTTATGGTGACATGTACACTCACCCAATATAACTTGAAATGATTGGAAATGTATACGAGAGAAAAGTCTATGCACATGCCAAATATTTGATCATGAAAATTAAGTTAAGAGAAAGTTTAGGTTGCAGATAGCACTGATAAAACCCGGAAATGGCAAAGTTAAGTCTATATGTGTAGCTGTATCTGCATCCTCTTGTGTATGCACTCAGATATTGAGTCAGTATTCCATGTATGTATGCATAAATTATGTTTACACAGATATTTTATGAATGTAGTTTAGGATTTTCAACTTTAATAGAATTAAATTAGACAAAAACTGAATGCTTTTGAAAATCCCACCCATACTGAGAAATCCCACCCATTACTTGAGAAATGGTGAAAGGATATAATGAAAGACTGATTTGCAGTACCAGTGCACAAGGGTTAAAGACTGCAAACTCAAGTCCACCTTTTCCCAAACTGGCTTGTAAATCTGCAGTCCTGACTCTCCATGAACTTCAGGTTTTAAAATATAATTCACAAGTTTTTTCTAGAAATGCAATAAACTAGTCTATAATGTAGAAATGCTGCCTTGTCTATCCAAGAGACTTTATTTAGTACAGATGGCATATCCCATTCTAGTCAGTCATTATCCTTGTCAAAATGTTTAAACTGTTTAAAAAAAAGTCCCACGAGACAGAAAATACACAGCTACTGGCAACAGACCATGTCCTTTCCAGAACACCAGTGTTCAGGTAGTAAGTTTCCTTTGTATCCCTGGTAGTCATTATTTTGGAAACTGATATTAAAGCCTTATGAAAGGCTTGAGGATCTCAATCAAATAACCCTTAAAATTGTCAGGACTGGCAATTCAGGAGAGGCATTTGTCAGTGTGTTCTGGGACTGCCTGGTCTCTTGGTGCTTGGGTAAGTGGGATCATTATCACAATGCCTAAAATGAAGCAGCTCTGCAGCAAAAGGCCCAAAATGACAAGGGGTGACAGATGCCACACAGGGATCCCTTCTGTTACATTCCAAGCAAGATGGACTCCTTTGTTCATTGTCTCTTTCTAGCATCAATACTGGCATTTGCTGGTAGAGAATACCAGAGAGCCCATGAGGCAAAAAGTTAGGCTGAGATGCTGCTGGAGGTTTCAGCAGTACAAAGCAGCTGCAAAATTCCCTTGGCTGGCAACTCTTCACTGACTAATACTGCCCAGCAAAAAAGCAGCAGTGTTGAAAGTGTAGGGTGTTGAAAGGATGAATGAGAGATATGATGATTAAATCTATCCCTTCAGCAGTCTCCACTTAGCTCATTGTTTGTGAACCTAGCCATGCTTACATATGCTTCCCTAAATTCCCCATTTTCTGTAGTCTCAGCAAAGAAGGCAAGACCTGAAAGACCACTTACCTACCCTTTTATCCTTGAGAGTGGTCTGCATAGATTAGCCTGTGGAGGCAGAGTCACTGCACGTGTTCCATTTGTTCTCCAGATAAAGAGACTTTAATTTCCAGTTCTGTAAATCCCCTACATGTTACGAACAGTAAAAAGAAGAAAAAGTTTAAAAATCACCTAATAACAAAGAATGATTCTTTCTTTTTTCTGCTCTTATGTTTAACTTATTAATAATAAATAGAACAGCTATGCTGCTATTTAGCAGAGTCTTATTGCCAGAACGGTTTAGTGCACTGAGATTGAACAGAAAGGCCTGCAGTGTATCAGTGTAGCCAACATCCTGTTACTCAGAGAGCTCCATAAGCAGGAGGCATGAAGGGATATTACAGCAAAATCCTAAAGCTTGTACTTGGGCAAAATTCCCACTTGGCTCAAAAGGGAAATTTTCCTAAGTAACGCCTGCATGATTGGACCATAAAACTTTATATTGGTTGGTTTACAATTTATGGGAAAGTTTATACTCAAGTTGAAATTGAAAGAAATAGAGCAATGAGGAGGAAAGAACAGAGGCTGTGGTTGAGTTAAAAGCAAGGTTGAATGTATTCCTTTATTGTGGGTGGGCTTTTCTAAATTAAAATTCTCCCAGTTACTTGCAGAACCAGTAAAACAAGAATGTGTGGGGTTATTCATACACCCATTAAATCCTGTGAAGAAATGGCTAAGCCATTGGTTTGTCCACCACATGGTAAATTCGCAAAGGGGTGGGTGATAGAGTTTACCAAGGAAGTGTAGCCCTAAAATATTTTAAAAATATATTTACCTTTAAAAATGAAAAACTGTTTTTCTAAAACGCACTTAATCTTACGTGGGGTAGTTTTGTGCTCGGGTTATTTATCAGGCTAGTTGATAGATTCATCACATAGTAACGCTTTAATAAATACTTTTGCTATAGACAGAACATACCCAATATAGAAGCAACTGCTTTCTTAGTGATTTCTGGTCCTGACTCACATTCTCCACTCCAAGTTTATCTTCCTGGCTTTTTGCCGGCATGTATTTTTTGTCTGGCCCTTCAGATTTAGCAACAGCAAGCAGCTGTAGCACTATAGTGACTCTAGAAGAGACTGAGCATAAATGACAGAGGGCCATATATCAACTGAATCCCAATAGGAAAGAAACTTTTACCAAACTCCCTTCCCCTACTTTCCAGTACTGTGATGCCAAACCCTGCAGAATTCTGAATGACGTGTTCCCACTGAAAGACATACTGGACAGGTCAAGATTTTAACAGGGACTGTGGTAATTTGTGTCACAGCTGCATGACTCACTGGGCTGCAAGCTGGGTGAGCACACCGTGTTTGAGGACCCTTTGCAGAAAGGGCGGCAAAATGCTTGCAACGGGTGCCATGGCTTTTTGCAAGCATACTGTGCACTGTGCATGCTTTTTATTGAACCTTTAGCACGGTGACCGGAGCCGTGCTGCCAATGAAGGGCTCTGATGGGTGGTGCCTGCATTATAAAACAGCCGAGGAGCAGGAAAAAGAAGGAAGGAGTATCTGATTCCAGCATAGAGAGAGAGGGGGCAGAGGTGCAGCCCTCCTGCTGCTGGAATGGGAACTAAGTTTTGCTCTGGGAGCTGAATCCCAGGACATGGGAGAGCCTGTGTTACCCCACGAGGAGCTGAATTCCCCACCGGGTGTGAAGCTGTGCAGCTTCAAGACAGAGGTGACAGGGAGGACATGAGAAAGGGAAGGGTAAGCTGCAGCTGGTAGGCTGTTTGGCCGGGATAGAGCCCTGTGAGAGGGAGCCTGGTCTGAGCCAGGAAGGCTCGGGGCTGCAGGAACAAAGGACCTTCCGGGGGGGGGGGAACCCCTGTACTGGACTGTGAGTGTCAGGAGGGGAGATGGCCTCAGAGGAGGAATGGTTGAGAAAGCACAAACCTCAGGGGAGAGGTGTGTGGGGACATGTAACCCCATAGCGTGTACAGACAATTTATTGCAGGGTAAATAGAAGGAAGCCACCTGCCACATCATGGACTGGAGGCTTGTGTCAGGGATGAAAACTCTGAGGAAGGGAGGCCCAAGTCCAAAGAGAAACCAGAGCCATGTTCGTGCCACCTAGCAGCAGACCACCTCAATAACTGTGTTGCTGTTTATCTTCAGGGGGGTGGGTTCTTACTCTTGGAGGGAAACTGGTTTTAAAGGTTATAACCAGGGGAATGTAACCAGAGACAGGGGTTGATTGTAAGGGTAACAACCACTGATCCTCTTCATGTTGTATTTGTAAATAGTATTCAAATTGTTGCATTGTTTTATTATCTATTACTGATTATTTATATATATATCCTGCATATATATGTCCCACAGGGTTCAGTTCTTGGCCCTGTGCTGTTTAACATCTTTATCAATGATTTAGAAGAGGATGTGGAAAGTGCACTGGCCAAGTCTGCAGACGATACTAAGTTATGGGGAAAAACAGTCACTCTAGGGGATAAGATGTGGATCCAAGTAGACCTGGACAAGCTAGAAAGGTGGGCAGAGTGGAACCAGATGCAGTTCAATAAAGATAAATGCAGAGTGCTTCATCTAGGGAAAAATAACCAGCAAGATGAATATAGGTTAGGAGAGGTCCCAGCCAGCCTGTTGGCTGAAAGGGAGCTCAAAGTTATGGTTGATCACAGGATGAATATGAGCCACCAGTGTGATGCTGTAGTCAATGGAGCTAATAGTATACTGGGATGCATTAGCTAATGCATTGCAAGCAGAGCTAAGGAAATGATACTTCCTCTGTACTCAGTGCTGGTGACACCCCAGCTGGAGTACTATGCCCAGTTCTGGGCACCGCACTTCAAAAAGGACATGGAGAATCTTGAAAGGGTCCAGAGAAGGGCCACAAGAATGATTAAGGGCCTGGAGGACAAACCTTATGACGAAAGACTAAGGGATCTGGGACTGTTCAGCCTGGGGAAGAGGAGACTGAGGCAGGACTTGGTGACCATTAGGGCTGTGCGAAGCTTTGGGTGGTGATTCAATTCGGAGGAGATTTGGATTGAGTCGGTGGCCGAATCTCCAAATCCATATTGAATCAGGGGACCAATAAAAAGGTCTGAATTGATTCGAAGTTCTCCAGATCTCTGGAAAAGATTCAGAGAGCTTTGATGATTCGGGCAGTCCCCACTCCTGCAGCAGGGAGCTGGAGCCAGACTTGGAGCTGGAAAGTAGGGACGGGGGAGGGGACCATGAGGGGACCCCTGCCAGGCCCCATCCCCTGCCTGCTCCCCCAACCCCCCGCCATGGCTACCCCACCTGCTCCAGCTCCTGGTGCTTTAAATAAAAGCGCCAATTCACTGGGTGCTGCCCAGCAGGGGGGCAATCCCTGCTGCCCCCCACTGCCCTATGTTGTGCCCCGTTCAAATCACCAAATCAAATCACTGTCCCCCGAATCAGTCAAATCTGAATCTGAAGTGAATACTAGCCACTTCGCACAGGCCCAGTGGCCATCTATAAGTATGTAAGGGGTGAATGACAGGAGCTGGGAGAAAAACTATTCAATAGGCACCCCAGGGGAGGACTAGGAGCAATGGCCATACACTGTTAGAGGATAGCTTCAGGTTGGATGTAAGGAAGAACTTCGTTATGGTAGAGGAGACCAGAATTTGGAAAAGACTTCCCGAAGAGCTGGTGCAACCCCCAACCTTGCAAGTCTTCAAGAGGAAACTGGATAGACACCTTGCTGGGATCGTTTGATCTCAGCAGTATCCCTGCCCAGAGCAGGTGGTGGACTTAATGAACTTTAGAGGTCCCTTCCAGCCCTTAATTTCTATGATTCTGTCCTGCCATGGCACTTCATTTTACTGCAGCCTGGTTGTACTTCAGTCTTTGTTTTGAAATTTCTCAAGAAAGAAAGAAAATGGCACCATGCTAACAAATAATTTTCAAGACTTTTATTTTCTTAAGTCAGGCAAAATTCTTTTAAAGGAGCTGGCTTTTGAAAACTCTTGTGCATCTTTTTTCCCCCTCTCGTCTTTTTGTGTGAGAGCTAGACAAAGAAGACTCTAGGGAGAAAATGCTTTTTAATAGCAAAAGCCCTGATCCTGCAAGATTTACACAGCATTTAACAGTAAGCACATGTGATCTCATTATGAACATGATTTTAACAGTTAAGGCTTTGGGCCTGCAACTTGTATGCATCACATTACAATGATCCATATGATTTCATGATAACATATGCTCATTTCTTCAGATTCTGACAGCCTCCTGCAAAATAGGGCATATCCCTTTAAAAAAAATGTGCTTAGTTAATTTGTATTATTTTAACTGCACCCAAATCGTGCCAGATGGTTTCAAATAGAAAAAAAGATATCCTATTGGGGCTGTGCAAAATTTTGCCAGCTGTTTTGTTTCGACTCTGCTTTGACTGATTTCAAGCTCGAAACAGCAAAATCAAAATGAAATGGGGGCTTCAAAACAGCCTTGAAATTAAACAAAGGCAGTCAAAATGTTTTGAAAGTTTTGAAACACTTTGAGTTTTGAAGCTCAAGGTGGGCTTACCTGCAGGGAAACAGAAAGTAAGGAGAGGGAGGGGGAAGAAAGGGGAAGGAGTGCTCTCATATTGACTGTGTAGCTGGCCAGTGACCATGATCCTTCCTTGAGGTCCCTTCCAATCCCAGTGCTCTGGGGAAGGATGGAAAAACAGCATAAAAGTCAGCATTGTTTGAACTGGCCTGCTTTCTGCCTTGGGGTCTGACAGTTACTGAACTGTCTTCCAGCAGCTCAGGAGTGTTAGACAACGAAAGCTACTCCTAGCATTGATTTGAATCATTTCCTACTTACTAGCTAGCCTAGTAAGTGTTATTCCACAATACCTTTTGCTTTCTTCTAGACCCTTTTATTTTATTACTATATTAATTGATTTATTCTTTTCAATTTTATAATTATATTGGCTATTACACTGTAGAATTTAAATATGAAGGGAGATACATTTTATTTCTATACATTTATACCTTGTGGCATATACACACCTTATATAATTTATATAGGAATGCAGATACATTTATATATTTGTATAAAAACAAGACACTATGAAACACACCATAATGCACAGTGGAAAGGCAGCTGGAAAGCCTTCAGGGAGGGGTGGAAGAGGGGGTAGAGGGAAAGGTATAAGTTCCTCCCCCACACAAACTGAGATGCAGCCTCTTCCCTACATCCTGGGGGCCATAAACTGCTTGGTGCAGGGGTGGCTCATTGGGCAGGGTGAGCTCACTGACAATGGGGCCAATATGGTCAAGGCGGTTCATGATGCCAACTTTGTTGGCATCCACTGTGTGACACACAAGTTTAACCTCATTGTCAGGGATGCCTTGGAGGGGTACAGGGCTGCCAGTGATAGTGCCAGCACCACCAGCAAGCTCATTTCCAAATGCAGGAAGGTGAAAATCTACTTCCGCTGGAGCATCAAGCGGGGCAAGATGCTGCTGGACAAACAAGCACAGCTGAACATCCCACAGAACAAAATCATGCAGAATGTGGAGACTCAGTGGAACTCCACATACCTGATCCTCAAGAGGCTGGCGGAGCAACAGAAGGCCATCCACAAAATGGCCTTGCTCAGGGAGACTGCGATCAGCGGCCCCCTTAGAGCTGAGTGGGATACCATCTCCCAGATCTTGGTGGTCCTCAAGCCCTTCCTCAAGGCCACTGAGACCCTCAGCATTGCTGATGCCTTCCTTAGCCAGGTGATCCCCATAGTGAAGGAACTTCAGAGACAAATGGAGATCTTCCAGGGGATCAATGTTCCAGGCTGGGGCAAGCTACTGTCACCAGACATCCAAGCACTTGTGAGGCGGCTGAAGAAGGGCATCAGGAAATGGCTTGATCCCTTGCAGTCCAGTACAGTCCTGTGCTGGCTGCCATATGTGACCCAAGGGTGAAGGGCAGCATATGCAGCAGCCAAAGCTTGAATCAGTGGACGAAAGTGCTGGTGAAGAGAGTCAGGGAGGCAGAACGCCAAAGGTGGGGGGACGTGGAAGAGGGGGATCCACTGTCCCCATGCTAGCATGCCATCCACCAGCCAGTCTCCTCCACCACCACAGGCACTGCCAATGTGGGCCAAGGGCATGGCTTCCATGGTGGGGTCCAGCTTTTCAGAGCCAGGCCTATGAACTTCATGAGCCTCCTAGGTAGTAGGTACAGAAACTCATGGACTCAATATAGACAATGGAATTCTGACACTACAGCCTGCCGGACATCTGACACCCCAGGCAGTGGCAACACATAGGAGGTGCACAGGGGTGCATGTGCACCCCCTGAGTGCCAGAACACTCCTGATTGGCCATGCTCACCACTTAGGCGATGGCCAGGGGGGCAGGCAGGAGCACCGATGCCCCCCTGCAAGCGCCGGCCAACTGCTGCAGCCACTCCCAGAAGCAAGATCTTCCTCGGGGCTCCCCCACCCCAGCAGCGTCATCAGCAGTGGGGGGACCACCCCCCTGGGCAGCAAGTTTGACTGGGGTAGAACACCCCCCCCTCAGGAAGCAAGACTGGTCACTGGGGGGGCATGTGCCCACCCCCGACTAAGGCAGCACCAGTTGCCAAGGTCCCCAGGTACCTCTCCACTTTTACCTGTGCTGCTACATCCCCCTTCCCCCGCACCACAGTCTGTCCCTCACCCCCTGACGCCTCCATTTCCATTTTCACTGACTTTCTTGTCTGCATTGCATGCCAGTCTCTGGCTTCTTTACTATTCCTTCCATCCAGGAACAGCACACACACAGACCAACTGCAGGTGCTTCCTCAGCCTGACAAAGGGTTTTTCAGTCTGAAAGCTTCCTAAGATATATCTCTGTAACTATTCTGTTGGTCTGCTAAAACATACTAAATTAGATTGACCCAAAGGAAAGGACCTTGTCTGCCAGTGCCATGTCCTTAGACCACCACCCCTAGCACCTGACTGGAAAAAGGCAGGGCCCTGGGTACATCTAAGCCCCAGGACTGGGGCTGGCAGGGAGACTTCTCTGGTAGCTGCTGAAGCAGAAGCTCCTGCAGAGAGGAAAGAAAGGCTCTGTCACAGTTTGGCTGCCTGAGATGCTGCTGGTGCTACTTGCTGCTTACTAAGTTATTACCTGTTGTTATTTAAAATGGTGGACTGCACTGAGGCTGTAAGGGAGGAGGAGACTTCACTGGGGCACACTACCATGTTGTGTAGAAGCCCCAATGCCAGTGAGGGCATGCCTTAACACACACACACAGTGTCACCCATGTCGCAAGTTTTACTTGTCAGCAGCCTAAGATGTAGTTTCCCAGAAGCCCCTAAACCTATCTCCTTGAAACCTGGCAGGTGTCATGGCCTCAGAAGGGGCTACCATCCCTGCATGTTTCAGCACAATCAGGCAAGAAATGACAAAGTTATAGGCAGTTTTGTGGTTCCCCATTATAGCCTAATGGCAAAACGTTGAAACAGCGTTGAAACGGTTTCAACAAAACAAAACAGAACACTGGTTTTGAAATGAAATGAACTCAAAACAAAACACTATCCCATCAAAATGTCAAAACATAAATCAAAACAGAACGGTGCTGCTTCACACAGCCCTATCCCAAAAGCTGACAATCTAAGGCACCAATTTTATAACTGTAAATACCTGGAAGCCCACTCAGCACGCATGTAACTCCACTGTAGTCAGGGGAGCAGCTTGACTGCCTGTCTCTGCCCATTGCAGACCCAATTACAGGATCATGGCCTAATTCAAATATGTGATGCCATACATGGAGCTCTAGGCTGAGGAAAATGAGGGTTACAGAAGATATGATGGTCATTTAGCTTAGGCGTATGCATATTTCAGTGGCTCAGCTTTTACTATTGATTTTTTTTTTGTCGGCATGATAAGAGTTTTTATAGAAATATTTATTTTGGAAATCACTGCAGGAAGGTGTCAGATGACAGACTCTGCAAGTAGGGCCTTAGCAAGCTTTCATACACCCTAGTTAATGATTTTTCTTCAGAACCCTTCTGCAGAAAGTGAAAGGCTAATTAAAGGTAGTTAAGGGCAGGAAAATATTGTTTCATATAGCAATGTGTAATGACAGCTCAGACAGTTAAATGATTAAGCTGCTTATGGAGAGAACTACTCTGCCCTAAGGCTTCAATCCTGCAGGGTTGCAAGGGAGCTGAGCTTTTAAGATCTTTTTGCCCTTTCTGTTTCTCAGCACCTTGTAGGCAGCGCTTCGCACCACACAGGATTTGGTATAGAGACTGTGTGTATTATTGGCGTATTGTATTTAGTGAGCCATTTAGTGAGGCCCATTTTCCAGTATATTTGGAACCTGATCTTGCAAGGCAAATGCTGTCTGTGGCAATAGTATCTTATGACCTTTAGGGCATTTAGCAAGCTGCTTTAAATATTGACATGCGTGACAGCCATACTTGTAGCACAGCAGGGCCATTTGCAACAGAATAAATCTAGAGCTTACCTTGAAGAATCTAAGCCCCCCACCCGCCTTTGAAAAATGGAATGAGGTAGAGAATGGTGTGCATTTCTGCATTTTCTGACTCTGTTTAGGCCCTGAATCTTAGTCAAAATAACAGGGGAAACCCATTCTCATGGTCTTTTTGATCAATTTGTACTGGAAGGACTGGGAAAATGTGCAGAAAGTACCGCAAATATTATTTGAGAGCCTCTGGTAAGATGTCTCATTTCAATTATTCGAATCCAAACAAACATTCAAACATTTTTTCCCATCGATTATGCAGATCCTTCCAAAATTTGCCAAATTCACATCCTCTTTGCCAATAGAAGTTTCCTTCATTTACCAGTCCAATCTAAATTTGTTCAGCCATTTTTCAGCACAAGTCTTTTCTCTGGTTATTTCCCAAATGACTTTTTAATGGACATATATTTGTGCAGTGTGCGCAAATTGCCTTATTGTGACAAATTGGTAACTAGAGAACGGGAAGCTAGATGTGATGCAGATTCATAAAACACCTTATTATATCTATCACTGTTGTTCCAGAACACTTGCTAATAGTGCACTATGTTGCACAAAAGTTTAAGGTGAGGTTATGCATCATTACTGCAAAACTTACATAGCCCAAAAGACCATATTTATAAACTTCTAGACAGCTGAATTAGGCAAGGGAATTAACTACAAAGACATTTCCCCTTTTTCCCCTCAATATATAATATTGAATAGAAAAGAAATGTTACTTCTTACTACTTTTCTTATAACGTTTCTCTCTGCTGCATTTTATGTGCTATATTATATAGGAAACATAAATACAAAAAAGAAACCACCAAATACTGTAAGGTGGTGATGCTGGATGGAAAAAAGACCTGTACAAGGAGAATGGGTGGTAACAGTGACATTGAGATACACCTCACTCATTCCCCTTTGCTCTGTTTAAATTTGTGCGCATTCATTCAGTTTGAGTCATAGAAAGCTCCGGTCCACACAGTAAATTGGTTAAAAAGTGGGTCTAACTTCCATGCCAAAGGGAAACATGAATATGTGAAGTAGTAATCAGAAAACTATATGATGTAAAAGGGTCCTCCTTCCTTTATTTTATCCTCATACGTGCTCCAGGTAAGTGTTACTTACCAAGGATCAAAAAGAAGTACTGGCTCTGTCCTCCATTTGCTATCACTGTTGAAAAGCACACCCTACCTAAAAGCTACTGCTCAACATGGGCGTGCAAAATGGGCCATATTCAATTTGGATTCGGCCCAAATTGGGGGCAGTGATTCGATTTGTTGTTTCAGATCTCTGTCCCGATTCAATTCAGTCGAATCCAAATCTGAAGATTCGATGCTGATCCGAAGAATCAGCAATTTGGCCTTAGACACAGCTGTAAATGTTTTTTCGACATACCTCGAGGTAGCAGGCGTGGCTCATGAACATTGCAATGATGGTGTGCATGGAGTGTCCCACATGAGTGCGTGGGGACTCCCCGCGTGCTCGGCGGTGGACCCAGAAGTGGATTGGAAGTACTTCTAATCCCCTTCCGGGTCCGCTGCTGAGCATGCAAGGGACTCCCCCTATGCCCCTCCGACTTAGTGATCGGCCATGGGGGGACCCCAGGTGCCCCCCCAGACCCAGGAGGGACCAGCTGTCAAGCCGGGGGGCATGGCGGGATCTCCCACATGCCTGTTGGTAGACGCGGAAGTGGACTGAAAGTGCTTCTGGTCGACTTCCAGGTCCACAGCCAAGCACACTGGGGACCCCCCCACACACTCCCATGGGATGCTCCATCTGCCCCACCATGTCAGTGTTCACAAGCTGCCTGGTACCTTGACCTTGAGGAGGTATGTAGAAAAAACATTTAAAGCTGTGTCTATGTCTGAATCGTCGAATCTCTCCAAATCGATTTGAAGGGTTCCGATTTGATTCGGAGAGGTTAAAGGGTCTCGTGATTCAATTCAGATTTGGAGATTCAGCTGCCGAATCAGGCCAAATCTCCGCCAAATTGAATCAGTGACTGAAGCTTCACACAGCCCTACTGCTCAACAAATGCCATATCCTAGAAATGTAACAGCACACTGGTAATCACCGTAGAGTGGACTTGAGTATATAACAAACAATCAGCATGCCCTAGACAGAAAGAGCAGAGCTGGGTACATGAACAAGTCCACTATAAGGTGGGTACATTGGCTTATTTGCAGAAGTCAGTACTTACAGAGCAGGAGCAAGGCACTCACAGGGTGTTTCTTGGAAGCTTTCTTGGGGTCGGTTTATAAGGGTTGTAGATACAGTCTTAATGATCTCATAAACCTGCTTACTGGTTCTATCATGCTTATCAAACTGAGTGTTATCAGTGTGCCAGTGTAAATCTAGAGTACCTGAAGGAATGCCAGCACAGAACAATGGAATTTTTCTGGATTTACACTGCTGCAAATGGTATTACATGATGGCCCATAGCCTATAACTTACATCCATGTTTGCACTGTGATGGAATATAGCTCCTAGTCACCAGCATCTGATCAGTTTATTATTGTTTTGGGTTAGTGCCCAAAATGAGTGTGGCATTTTGCAGAAACTAAGGAAGATATAGTCCCTGCCTTGACTATTGTGTAGCCTACAGGATAGTGTGGGGTAACCAATCCATAGCATGCATGCCACAAGTGGTGCTGGCAGCTGTCACACATGGCAATGAGCAGGGATTACTCAAAATGCAATTTTGCAATTTTTTGTGGAAAAAAAAGAAGGCGGTTTTCCGCGAACACAGTGAAAAATGGTGGTTTCTTTGATTTTGCATGAAATCACTGGAGAAAAACTTACTAAAAGTAAAATGCTGGCTCCTCATTGGAAGCCAGCAGCTGCTGCAGCCTGGCATCACAGCCTGCCAAAGGGGGGAAGGGGGGGGCGAGGTCAGGTGAGCTGCTAGCACAAAGGGGAGCTGCTAAGATGGTGGCTGCTACTTCCTCCCTCCATTGCTGATTGGCCAAGAGGGCTGCCTTTTGTGTGGCCCTGTCCCTCTCCACCAATCAGCAGTAAGTGGTGGGACCACATGAAGGGCAGCCCTCCAATCAGCAGTGAGGGGTGGGGCCTCCAGGGCCCCTCAGCCAATTAGAGGGGGAGGAGGGATGGGACTCGCCACAACACGACTGTGAAAATGGCACCAGGCACCATAAGCGGCCCACAATTTTTCCTTTGCCTTGGCACGATTGACGTAGATCCCTACCTATGATCCAGAAGTGGTACAGGCAGCTGCTGTGCCTGGCACATAAGCCACAGTCCTTCATTAAAGGGAGGCATTGGAGTGAAGGCAGGACCATGTGAAGTGAAGTGAAGTGAAGTGAAGTGAAGTGGGGACAGGACACTGCTGCAAGAGGAGGTGTCAGGTGTCAAAAGCCAGGTTAACCCTCTGTGGCCCTGCAGGAATCTTAACTTGCCATATAAAACTGTGGCACTTTGCAGGGACCAGTGAAGGGTAAACCTGGCTCTTGGCAGTGACACCTCACAGAGCACCTTGCTGGCCCTGCTATGTACCCTCTGTGTATCCAGAGCCTTGAGCTCTGCCCCCTCCATTCTGGCACCCCAGAGCACCAGCTTTTAGACACAACTCAGGGAGAGAGAGGAGTAGAGGTCAGAGCGGTCCTTGGGGAGGAGGCAGGGCTTACTTTGTGGCACACTTGCTGAAAAAGCCACCAAGAGAGAACTGGAGGGTGCAATATTGGATGCAACATGTAATCAAAATGATTAAGGTAATAGACACACATTAGTTTTGTGTTTTCTCACTCAAATTCTGCCTTATCCCACCGATCTGTGTTTTTAGCCCTTCTCATTGGCAATTACATCCTGAAGTCGTTTTTCCTATGATTTTGAATGTCATGTCAGTTACTCCAATTGTGTCTCTGCTATTGTTACTAGTTCTTCTGTAGCAATACCTTCAACCTTTCTTTCATTAAAGGGAGGGGAGGTGGCAGGAGTCATCCATCCTCCCGGGCTCCACTGAGTCACAGACAAGGGCCCTGTACAGATGCAGTATGCCTTCCTCCACCCTCAGGCTTGAGTTGCTTGGGATCCTTCCTACATTGGTCTTCCTGAGTCAGTCATCTTACATGTCGTATCTACCCTTGTTCTATGGTTTCATTTTTCTCTATGACAGAAATACCCTTGGTGTCTCAATGCCATCAGCAGAACCTCTGCCTGGGAAAACGCTCACCTCTGGAAGCTATCTGGCAATGGACAAACTAACTAGAGAGCTCCTACTCTTCCAGCGTTCCAGGCCAGCTCATTATGTGATTCACAGTCTCTATTGTCCCAGAGAAAACAAAGCCAGAAGCAACAAGCAGCCAAGGCCTTATAAGGACTGCTACCAACTCTCTTGATGTTCCAAGAGTCTTGTGTTCCCCCATGGACTCTGTTCCTATCCTATCTGTGCTTGTTTAACAACTGATTTTTGTTGTTGCTGTTGTTGCTTCCTTCTGGATTCTCTCCAGTTGACCCACATCTTTCTTGAAGCGTGGGGCTCAAAGCTTGACCCTGTGCTCCACCTGAAATCTTTACCTGTGTTGGATTGGAATGATAGATTTACTTCACAAATCTTCCACATAACCCTCCTGTTTGTTTTGTGCCAGTATGACACTGCTGGCTCAGTATTCCTTGTGCTCTCTCTTTAGCTGCAAATATTTTTTTTGTAGGGAGAAACCCCTGTTTGACTCTCTTTTAGACAATATTAAGGATCGTATGAAGTGTCTCTTTCTTGGGAAAAGAGAAAAAAGTATAGCTCAGTGGTTCTCAAACTTTTTTTTTCGTGAACCACTTGAAAATTGCTGAGGGTCTCAGCAGGCCACTTAATAAACTTTTTTTTGTTCTACAAATCAGAGCGCACAACTTATATTTTAATATCATTAGTCTTACCTTTCTAATGTGATGGATATGCAAAGTTTTTTGAGCAAAGTTCTGGGAAGTTGGGTGTAATGTTTGTCAGCTTTAGCCTTAGGTCACCTTTCTGCGGACCACCTGAATGGAGCTCACAGACAAGTGGTGGTCCATGAACCACAGTTTGAGAACCTCTGGCTTAGATAGTCTAGAGCTGCTATTATTGTTGGAGCCCAATCCTGTTTTTATTAGGACAAAACAAGCACAGGCAAAAGTGGAAGGAGAAAAATACCACCAACACAGGAAATGTAGCTTGTTTCTACTGACTTCCACTTGCAACCTAGCTGCTGGCAAAACCCAGGGACATCACACCATCAGCACACACACAGCATGAGGCCACATGCAGATTTGGCAAATGAAACAGTGTCAACAGTTTTAGAGCATTGTTTTAGCTACCCATGTAATCACAGGTTCAAGCAGAGCTGCAGAAGGTGGGGTTATCTTGGCTAGATTAGCCAAAGTGCAGCCCAGAGATGAAAGGAAAGATAGAGGAGATGTAAATGGGGAAAGAGAGGGAGAAGGTGACAGCAGGAACCCAAGGCTCAGATGCCAGGAACTGTTTAGCTGAATTTAGCTGAAGCTGGTTGAGAATTTGAGGTCATTTCAATACTGCTTTCTGACCCAGACTGGTAAGGGTGCCTTTCAGTATTAGGGTAACAAAGGTTCAATGATATCACTGTAGATTCCAGGATCCCAAGATATGATGGAGGCATGGATTATTCTGGTAAAGCGGGGCCCTTCCAGATCATATGACCCCCATGCCCCCAGGAAAGGGGGTATTTTGTTAACCTGAAACAACCAAAACATACAACTCAGCTCAAATAATTTCTTTCCATTTCTAGAATCTGTCAGATTGTCATGAGAAACCACAACTTTGCCAGAAGCATTGAAGTCATCTTATCACAATTTTTTTTATGTAGTCAGTCCAGTTTGAATCAATGTCTTTGTCCGGCTTTTGCTAACTTTTATAAACAATTCTATGTTTGACTGAACTGGAGTTTTGTTACCTTTGGCAGAGAGCAGGTCTGTGAACAATATATCTTATGTTTGTCTTTAGTTAAGTAAGTGTTAAGATTAGGAGTCTGTGCATGGTACGGAAAGGAACTTGTAGTTACATCATTCCTAAACTCTACCATCAGTGCAGAACTGACCTGTCCTATGGACAAATTTGGCAGTTGCCCAGTTTGGCAGAATTGGATTAATAATCAACGGTTTCTAATTGGTCAGCATGGTTAGTTTGTGAATTTGCAAGAGTGGGTTAGAAAAAGTTATTTTACCCAGGGCTGCAAAATGAGTAGGGCCAGCCCTGTATACATATTTGCATCTGTAGCCTGTAATGGGGTTTGCCTTGATTCAATTTATTCTGGCACCTTTGTGGAATATCAATAAAGTCTTGTTTTAACTCCAGTGCAGGACATGTACTTTATGCATATTGAGCAGGGTTGGATTAATGCATATGCAAACTAGGCACATGCCTAGGGCCCTGAGCTGCAGGGGGGGCCTGGTCCTTCCCTCCGTGGTGGCTATATGAATGGCCCCGTCCACTTTCTGTTCCCCTCCCCCCAACCAGCCTTGCCACCTTGCAGCAGTTTCTTCCTAGTCGTGATTCCAAGTCCGGCTCCCCATGGGCAGCAGCCAGGGTGAAGAGGTGGGTCTCGACCAGCCCAGGGCCCATGAGTTTGTTTGCCTAGGGCCTGCTAAAGGGTTAATCCAGCCCTAGCATTGAGCATAGTTTAAATGTTGCAGATGGAACTAGAGCCTAAGATCTTTGGATATAATGTCAAGCCCTGTTGAAACAGAATGGTTCTGTTTCTTAATAAAAACTGAGAATCCATCAGAGTGGATGATCCATCATAGGTGACTCTCTTTATCGTGTTTGTCATATGCATCTACACTGCAGTCGAAGTTTTAACTGCAGGTCACGTAGAGTTACAACTTCAGGTCATGCTAGCAGTGTAGCCCCAGCAACATGGTATTTAGTGCAGTATGCAGGGCCCATCAGGGATCCTTGGTAAATGCTGAGGCAGTTAGCCCACACTGAGCTCTGTGCCTCTGTAGCTACCACACTAATGGTACCCACATTAGCTAGTTTGCAATTAGTTCAGGTATGCATATCTGAGAACTTTGACTGCCATGTAGACGTATCCTTAAAAGGAATAGATGGAATCCATTAATATAATAACATTTGAGGGCTTTCTGGAGAGTAAATGTAAAACACATTTGAATGATTATAATTTTGCTGTTCCAGCATTGGTTAAATAGTCATAGCAGAAGCAATTACTGAGTACATTCCTTCATGCTATGAAAAGCATTTATTTCCAGATCTTAGCCATTATGAAAAGATACAAAAGTTTGTGGGGTTTTTTGGCCAGAACATGCACCATAGGCCAAATTAAAGCTGAACAGTGCTATTGATCCTCTCTAAAGCAGCAGTTAGCATATCTGTGTTCCAGTTTCAATTTGTCAGACCGTTTCTAGATATTAAAATTTTCTTGGCACAGCAGCCATCCATAAACTCTGCATCCCTCTGTGGAACATAGTTTTAAATTGGCTAATATTTCATTCAAGTCCTCTTAGGGTAATAGTTACCACTTGTATGCAAAATGAGGATCTAATATAAAACATTGACCCAAAAAGCACACCCCAACCTAGAAAACTTTAAAATATATAAATAACGTTCTGCTTTTCCTCCAGCTCTAAAAATGACTCACCATTCTCCTCCACCGTGTTCCCTTATACATCTAAGTGACACTTATTGCTTTCTATTTTATTTGAATTTATGTATTCCAAGGCTGAGCCCATCATTTTAGTTTTAAAAAGTGTCCTTTTCTGGCTGACTTTTTAAATCATTTGTTTTCTGTAAGATCATTTATCTTTGTCCATTAATTAACACTTTTTTCTTTCCTCTGGGTTCTTAGAACCAGGTCAAGGTAAAGTTTTTTTTGAAAGGAAGAAGTGACAAGCCAGGGAAAGGGGATGTACAAGGAGCCTCCTTTTTGGCCCATATGCAAGTCAATCACAGAAGCTATGACTAGCCACTTACTCTGAACTTTCTTCAGGGTGCAAGTCACACATAAAGAGTCAGGAGGAGGTGGAATCCTAGCACTGCTCCCTTCCCATAAAGTAGGGCCATCAAGGTTGCAGGAGATATGTTCCCTGTAGGTCTGTTTGATACTGTGTCACTCTCATGAGGCACCCAAGGGTGGTGCTGCTCTGCATACTTGCAGAAGCTTCGTGTCACTGACAGTACCAGTATGCTGTCCTTAAAGCAGTCAGTCATTTTCATATAGCTGTAATTGGCAGTGACCTTATAACAAGGAGGGCTGTCAAAAACAAGTTCTGTGCTTTAGACTCATAGACATTAGGGCTGGAAGGGACCTCGGAAGATCACTGAGTCTAGCCCCCTGCCCCAGGGGCAGGAAGTCAGCAGGGATCATAAGATCCCAGCAAGATAAACATGCAAATGTCTCTTGAAGGTATTCAAAGTAGGTACTTGAACCAGCTTTGGCAGCAGTTTATTCCAAACCTTGGGGCTCAGACAGTAAAGAAGTTCTTCCTTATGTCCAGCCTGAAACAGTTCATGGAGGAGTTTGTGACTGTTCAACCTTGTCATCCCTTGGGGCGCTCTGGTGAACAGACGTTCCCCCAGATCCTGGTGAGCCTCAACATTTGAAAACTGGCAATCAGGATGGGTCCAAACTCATGTCTTTCCCTGAACCCTTAAATCTGGAGCAATTCTAATAAAGAGCTCTGGGTTTGATTGCTTTCCTTGTCTCAAACAGAGACGGGCATGTCTGTGAAGATATTTTCTTTCTAAGATCTCAGTGGTTAATTTTTCGTTTTGCAAAACCAAAATGATTCAAATCCTAAAGTCAGGGGAAGGGTGGTGGTGACCAGAAGCCCTACACAGGCCAGTCAAGAGTTAACAGGTGCCTGAACACTTTGGCACCTATGGTGTTGTACCTGAAGAACATGGCCACATCAGCTCTGCGGCAGACCCACCTGCATGGCTGCCATTAAGGAAGGAGATCAAGTGCATTAAGGGAAGTGTCAGGAGATACTAGTTTATCTTCTGGAAGCCCTGTAAAAGTATGAGTAAGCAATAGGAGTAGAGTTAGCTGGTTTTAGGAGTAGGCACAGAATTCCTGGGAGATGTTCCTGGGATTAGTGTTCTTCCAAAAAGTAGAGAATGAGATAAAACCTTGAATGATCTGAAAAGGAGTCAGAATAGGCCTGAGGTGGCTTAAGCTGTATGCTATTCAGTTGTTAAGCATCCATAGGTGCTTCACAAACAGGTCCAGGGAAGTGATTTTCCCCCTCTATGTGGCACTGGTCTGACTGCAGCTGGAGTACTGTGTCCAGTGCTGGACACCGCAGTTCAAGCGGCTTGTGGACAACCTGGAGAGGGTCCTAAGAAGGGCCACTCACCTGGTTCACTCACCTACGAGGAGAGACTGAAGGACCTGAACCTGTTCAGCCTCAGCAAGAAGAGGCTGAGGGGGGACCTTGTAGCTGCCTACAAGCTCATCAGGGGAGATCAACAGCAAATAGGCAGAGCCCTTTTCTCCCCAGCACCACCTGGGGTGACAAGGAACAATGGTCATAAGCTGATGGAGAATAGGTTTAGATTAGAGATCAGAAGGCAATATTTTACAGTTAGGGTGGCCAAAATCTGGAACCAACTTCCCAGGGAAGTGGTCCTCGCCCCTACCTTGGGCAAATTAAAAAAGAAGTTAGATGATCACCTGTCTGGGGTCTTGTGAACCCAGCATTCATTCCTGCCTGTGGCAGGGGGGTCAGGCTAGATGATCTGTTCAGGTCCCTCCTGACCCTAGCTACTATGAAACTATGATTAGAGGCCTGCAGGGAAGGCCCTACGAGGAAAGGCTAAGGGACCAAGAGAAGGTTGAGAGGGGACCTTGTGGCAGCATACAAATTAATAAGGGGAGAACAACATGAAGTAGGCAACGATCTGTTCACCATGGCACCCCCTGGAACAACAAGAAACAATGGCCATAAGCTACTAGAGATAAGGTTTAGGCTGGACATTAGGAAAAAGTTCTTCATGGTCAGGGATGCCAAAATCTGGAATGGGCTCCCAAGGGAGGTGGTGCTCTCCCCATCCTTGGGTGTCTTCAAGAAGAGACTGGACAGGCACCTGGCTGGGATCACATGACCCCAGGGTTGGTGACTTTTTTCTTGCCTGCCAGGGGCAGGGGGTCAAACTGCATTGCCCACTGAGGTCCCTTCCGACTCTATGAATCTATGATGGAAGGAGGAGAGGTGGGGGAAGAGCCATCTAATAGACAAATGGGATTATAGAGGAGGCTTGGAGGGGTGGAAGGTGCCATGTGGAAGATCGCTATTGTGTGGGATGTTTTGTGTTGATAAGTCCTATTGCTTTCAAATCAACAGAAGAAAAATTATGCTAATACTGCAAAAGGGTGCTCTGGAATGGTGGGTAGTGACAAAAACCCCACAAGAGAGCTGGGTCAGTGAGGTATGCTACTGGAAAGAAAGTGTGGGTATTAAATAACTTCACAATTTGGAGCCCATCTCTGGTTCTAAGTGTTTAAACATGTTTAGTTCCAGCATTACTTCTAATGTTTCCTTCAGTAGGCAACCCAAGTAATAAGCATTTCTGACCCTCTCAAAGACTTATTTTTATTAATTGTAGTTTAATTTAAAATAATTTCTGTCAATCCATTTGTGGTAGGTTACACAAACCTCAGACATCCCAGGAAAGTGTTACCAGGCTGCTCTGGAGTTAGTCAGTCCTGATCTACTTTACCTGTAATGCAGGAGGATTAAAAAAAAGAGAGTACAGCTCATCTGGGGATCATGGAGGAGGAAGTGAAAACCTCCAACTCTGGATCACCCACTCTTAGGCAAAAACTCAGCTTTGGGCAGAATGAGAGACTGCTGCCTGATAGAGCCTCCCTGAGGGAAGGCAGGCTTGATGCAGGACTGTTATTTCTACCCAGTGCTTTTCTGCTTTTTCTGAATAAGCCAGCTGACAATTGTGCCGTATGTGAATGGCACAATTAAAAAACCTTTGCCTACTGCAACTGAGCAGGGAACCAATAGTGATTTGTCACATACCCAGGAGTGGCTTGTTCAAACCATTCTAGTGTCTGTCCCACTGGATAACGTGGGAATGTTATGGCAGTACCTTTACACTATGTTAAAAAAATATCCCTGTATCCTCAAATAGAAACATTAACCTCCCCTTGCACTCTGCACTGTGCCAACACACCTGTGTTGGCATGCTGTCAAATCCTCTGTTCCTGACATTAATTGGATCACCTACTGAATGGGGAACTAATGGAAAATGTAATGAGAGGAGATGACTATGGGAGAATAACTGTTATCCTGCCCATCAATAGTGACACAGAAGAGTTATTCTCTATCCCTTGATCCTCCTCCCACCTTCCCCCAAAAAACATTTATATGGTATCAAACATCACGTACGGTATATTGGTATATAAAGTCATTTTTTCTAAGTTTACCTCTGAGCACTCAGGGCAGCTTGAAAAATCAGAACCTGAAGTCTCAACAATAAAGCGCACTTCCTGGCAGGGTGAGTCACTCAGTAGACAGCAATTATCAGCTGATTTTAAGTGGAAGCCTGCTGCTTTCTTAAATGACCCACTATATGGGGTGAATTTTATGACAGGGTGCAATCCAAACATAAAAAAAAACCTTCTTTATTTCTGCTTTTACTTGTTTCAGCACAGCAAAGAAAACAAACATAAGTACACTATCAACAGTGAATGACTTCAGAAAGAACTGCATTTAGCTGTGAGGCTTAAGCTGAAGTCTTAAAAAAAAAAAAAAATAGGAAAGAAATTATCTCAATGTTTACCTGAGATGATTTTTAACACACTGAGAAGCAGAAAACTTGATATCCTAAGACTGCATCATATTCCTGTTCTGGATAAAATTATGAGGATTGTATTTGAGCTACACAGTGGGCGTGAAGTCAACTATTTAGCAATACTTTTCAAATGCCAGTTAAAATGCATTGGCACAATGAGTTGATGTAAAGCAGAACCATCATCAGGTTCTGGGGAAACTGAGCTTTGATAATCAAATTAGCTGAAAAATGATCTTTGCTTATATGGTTTGCTGGTCTTCTAATGAGCACGTTGTTCTAGCAGTGCCAACCCAGCTCCCTTCCTTGGCTATGTGTGAAATCAAAGTGTGGGGAACTGGCATCAATGTCTGAAAATGGATGTGTCTACACACGATGCATTAATGCGCCTCAGTCTAAGATAATGCACATTACAGGTGCGCATCTACATGTTCAGGCCCTTAATGTGTGTTAACTTGGGCTAATCACACCTTGCAAATTCAGGTACCAAATTTAGGCATGATTAGTTAATGCTCATTAACACATGTGTAAACACAGCCTGGCACTAACTCTACTGATGGGTCTGCCCTGCCATTAGGGAGCTGGCCTGAGCCCAGCCCCAGGGAACACCCAGGGGTTGGGGTGCTGGACACCTACACTGGGGCCCTTCCCTCTAGCCCCCCCCCCGATGACTCCTTACTCTGGACTTGAAGACCCCAAATATTATATGTCGTTTTCCCCTTGTAAGCAGGTTTTTTATTATTGATGGGTGGGGAGGGTGGTGGAGGGCTCTGTTAGTTGAGGGGGGAGGGATGGGGGTGAGAATTGTGAGGGTAGTAAAGTGTTTTTGTTTCACCCACATGCATGTCCTGAGAGTGGTGCTGGGGGTGGGCAGTGGGCAGGCAGGCTGGAGCAGGGAGTGCAGGAGGAGGAGGTCAGGCAGGGCCTCCCACAGCCAGTGCCCTGGCCCCCCTGCCAGGTGCGCAGCTCTCCTGAGGCCTGGGTAGGGAGGGGCCTGCTGGGGCCAGCAAGGCCAGCACCATGGCCAGCAGGAGTACAGGGTGCTGCTCATTACTGGAAGGGGCTGGGCTGGGCTGGGCTGGGCTGGAGCAACGGGGTGATGGGCATCACTGGCAGAGCAGGAGCAGGGGCAGGAGTTGGAGCTGGAGCTGAAGCAGCCCTGGCATGGGGAGGTAGAGTGGGCAAGGAGGGAGCTGCTGCATGCTGCCCGTGCACTGGACACACGGCTCCTGGGTAGGGAAGGGCCTGGCCAGGGATCAATTTTCCAGATGGCTACCAGGTGCTGGCAGCTGGATCTGGCTTCAACATAGCTGCCAAGTGCTGGCAGCCATGTAGCCAGAGGCTGG